>NC_134402.1:414136198-414386198 GCF_038048845.1 Mixophyes fleayi
AAGCAGTTAGTTTGCAATGGAACGGGAAATCCTGCCAACAGGCACAGCTAGAGATCACTGTCACTCTCTTCTTCTCACTAATTTCTTGCCAGACACCTCTATATGATACTAATGGGCCTGAGTCATTAAGGAGAGCAAAGCAAAAAAAGGAGTAAATTTGATCCTGGACAAACCATGTTACAATGCAGGGGGTGCAAATTGCACATAAGGAATATATATGGCTTTTTTTTGTCATATAGCACATAAATACTTGATAACTTTATTTTTACACTTAAATTTAGAGTTGATCTAGGACATGCTCTACCCCAAGTATAAATCTATCCCCACATTTTAAATTTAGCTCTCCCTGCAATGCAACATGGCTTTGCCAAGTGCAAAGTTACTTCATTTTATTGCTTTGCTCTCTTTAATGACTCAGGCCATAATATGTGCTCTATACAGTGTTCAATGAACTTTCTAAAGTCATGTACTCTCACTTTTTGCAGCAACACACGTGTTTGCAGCCCACTTGGATCTCAGTAAATAATATACATTGTTCCAGGCATATTAAACTTGTGTATTGGGGACTGTGTTAGATCTCTCTTAATTTCCACCTCTTGAACACTTCAATGATTGCAAGCTATGGCTCTATTCTTTTTAATTAAATGCAGTTCCGTCAATTTAGATTATTACCGCTATATCATCGGTTTTAGGGCATCTGATAATATTTAGCAAATTAGCTACCAGTAGGGTGCAACACAGGTGCTTTGAACACCAGTAGCTTTCATGTGGTCTAATCACTCATGTAGTGACAGGAAATGCTCTTCCCCTTTCACACAAGAACGATTAAGCTCCGAAAACCTTGAATGCACTGCTTTCTGGGCTTAATCTCTCCTGCATGCCAGGGGAGAAGTACAACCCCTTCATTTCAATGTCCCAACACAGGAGTATGAACATTAGGGTTTTTCATGTGTTTTCTAGTGTTCACATCTCCTGTGTGACTGGTAATATTTTTTGGTTGAGGTTGAAAACATTCTATATTTCAATTAACTAAATTACAAATAAAGTAAATTAAAATAAAATATACAAATTAAGCCTATAATCAAGAAATGATGGACATTAACCTCATTAATATTGTAGAATGTATTCTAGTATAGAAGTAATGTACTTGGACTTATCCACTGAAATAGTCACTCCAGTTTGCCATGACTGCATTACAGTGATTTACAAGTACTTGTCAAATAATCAGTGTGAAGAACGGAGACAACAGTAAGCAACATTTCATCCCGACCTGGAGGGCAGGCAGAGAATAAACTCTCCTCCTTTTCTTGCCTTCACACCACACACACTCACCCTTCACACTCTAATAGACACACACTCACACATACATACACTGCATGAACATGCTCACACGCTATTGTGGGACCAAGTAAAAACTAAAACCTCCATCTAGAACCTCCTCCCCCTCCGACCTCTCTATCACTGCTGACAATACTACTATCTCCCCAACTCCGCTGCCTGGGTGTAATCCTCGACTCCTCACTCTCCTTTGCACCCCACATTCAATCTCTTGCCATAACCTGCCGCTTACAGTTACGCAACATTGCTTGCATCCGGCCCTTCCTCTTCCAGGATGCCACCAAATCTCTCATCCATTCACTGATTATCTCTTGCTTGAACTACTGTAACCTTCTATTTACTGGCCTCCCCATCACACTTCTCTTTGATCTATACTCAATATCGCTGCTAAACTTATCTTCCTTTCCCGCCACTCCACATCTGTCTCCCCCCTCTACCATGCTGTCACGGGCACTAGGAGTCTTTACCCAGGGATCACCAGGTGGTAAGCTTATCAGAGCAATGTAGATGGTAATAGTGTGCTCTGGTAGCAGGGTGATCACGGAACAGGCAATAGTAGATGATGAGATGCTCAGGAAAGTCTATGACTAGCAGCACTGGTAATATGGAGGTAATAATACACGAGGAACTGTATGGACAAGGGCAAGTGGAGGTAGTCAGTGGTCTGCGATAGCAAGTTGTACCACTGCTATAGTGAGGAGGAATGTCCAACAGAAACGAGGAAGTGATGAGAGTCAGCGGTCTGCGGATAGCAAGTGGTACCGCTGTCTGAGTGAAGGAATGGAATCCAAGTGGAGGTATCCGGGAAGTCAGTGGTCTGCGGTAGCAAGTTGTACCACTGCTATGTGAGAGGAATGGAACAGGTGATACCGGAACAGGAATCAGTGGTCTGCCTTCAGCAAGTTGTACCACTGAATATATATGTGAGGAGGTGTACGGGGAGAGACTGCAACACAGGATGTACACGGGCACATTAAACACGATCCACAGTAATATGCACAATATATATAAATGACTGAACAGGTCTGCAAATGTAGGAAGTCTCTGAAGTAATCCAGCACAAGGTAACACAGTCAATGATGGCAAAAGACTCAGCGGATTGCAGGCTCCAGAGGAGAACCAACACAGTCCAGCAAGATATGCAATACACCAGCACAGTCAATGAGAAGTATGCATACCGTGGTTCAGAAGGCAGTCAGATAGGAGTGCAGTGATACCTGGGCGGCAGGAGGCCGACAGGATGAGAAGTCCCTGGATGTAAGAGGCAGGAGTCTAGTAGGTGCAGCGCACAGGTAAGTAGACCAACAGGGACACGAATCCACAGGAATCAGTAAAACATGGAACTGGACTCATGGAGGACCCAGGAGAATGGAGATGATCTAGCAGAGGAGTAGCTGATGAGATACGAATCCAATGCTGACAGGAGGGTAGAGACCAGCGGGAAACAGGAAGGCGTGGAGAGCGGATCAGCAGTAGATGGACGATATGTCGCTGGCAGCGGCAGCAGGACTCTGCGGACCCACGGGAGAGATGAGATGAGGCTGACGTGCACAGGAGCAGCGGATAGGAATCAGCTAGCAGTCACGATGATGAACACAGGCGAGTTGCCAGCTGGAGGCTGTAGTGCACGGAGGCAGCGGATAGGAATCAGCTCACAGTCACGATGATGAACACAGGCGAGTTGCCAGCTGGAGGCTGTAGTGCACGGAGGCAGCGGATAGGAATCAGCTCACAGTCACGATGATGAACACAGGCGAGTTGCAAGCTGGAGACTGTAGTGCACGGAGGCAGCGGCTAGGAATCAGCTCACAGACTTGATGATGAACAGGTGAGTGGATAAGGAGAGAAGGCTGTAGTGCACGGAGGCAGCGGATAGGAATCAGCAAACAGTCACTATGAAATATAATAGCGTTGAAGTGGTATAGGAGACTGTAGTGCACGGAGGCAGCGGATAGGAATCAGCAAACAGTCACAATGGAATACAATAGCGTTGAAGTGGTATAGAAGACTGTAGTGCACGGAGGCAGCGGATAGGAATCAGCTCACAGTCACGATGATACAGTTGATGGTAGAAGTGGTATGGGAACCACAGTAGTAGAAGTGGTTTGGAAACCACAGAGGTAGAAGTGGTATGGGAACCACAGTAGTAGAAGTGGTTTGGACACCACAGGAATCAGCAGCGCTGAATACACGAGGAAACACAGGAACACCTTCAGAGACTCATGGGGAATGAGACTCCAAGATCAGGCAACGTGGTGTTGACCACAGGTGCTTAATATAGGGAGTGTTGCCTGATCTGCCAATTGAGTTAAAGGGACATACACTGAAGTATAGGAAAGGGCTGCGCATGCGCAGACCCACAGGATGGAGGACGGCCACGGTTCCTAAATGTCCGGGAAGAGGCACTCACGGTCCGGTGAGTGACAGTACCCCCCCTTTTAAAGGTGGGCACAGAACGCCTGGAACCGGGCTTGTCCGGATTTTTGGAATAAAACTTCTTCAAAAGGGCAGGAGCATTAAGATCTTCAGCTTTGATCCAAGAGCGCTCCTCAGGACCAAAGCCCTTCCAATGAACGAGGAAACGGAGTACTCCTCGCGAAATTTTTGCGTCTAGTACCTCAGTAATTTCGAAATCCTCCTCCTGATGAACTTGAACTGGCTGCGGAGCTGAGGGAGGTTTTGAAAAACGGTTGATAATAAGAGGCTTGAGTAAGGACACATGGAAGGCATTAGAAATCCGAAGATTCTTAGGAAGAAGAAGTTTCACACATACTGGATTGATTACTTGAATGATCCTATATGGACCAATAAAACGAGGGGCGAATTTCATAGATGGGACCTTCAAACGAATGTTTTTAGTAGATAACCAGACACGATCTCCAATTTTTAGTGGTGGAATAGCCCGCCTCTTCTTATCTGCGAAAGATTTATATTTGATAGATGTTTTCTTTAAACAGGTTTTGACCTGAGACCAGATATTTTTAAAGGTCTGACAGGCAGTCTCCACCGCTGGAACTTGGGTGGGCGGGAGGGCAGGAAATTCCGGAAAAGACGGATGGTGACCGTAGACCACAAAAAATGGAGTTTTGGATGATGACTCATGGTACATGTTGTTATGGGCGAATTCGGCCCAAGGAAGCAACTCTACCCAGTTGTCTTGAATGGCTGAAGAGAACATCCTTATAAACATCTCAAGATCTTGATTGACACGCTCAGTCTGTCCGTTAGATTGCGGATGGTAAGAAGATGAGAGTGCTAATCGTATGCCCAAGGTTTTACAAAGGGCTCGCCAGAATCTGGAAACGAATTGTACTCCTCTATCTGACACAATCTCAGACGGACATCTATGGATGCGGAAGATCTCTTTAATGAAATGTTCAGCCAGGATAGACGAGGAAGGCAAACCAGACAGAGGGACGAAATGAGCCATCTTCGAAAATCTGTCCACCACCACCCAAATAGTGTTATGATTCTTACTAGGTGGTAAGTCAGTAACGAAATCCATACTAATATGGGTCCACGGCTTGGACGGAATGGGTAGTGGTCGCAGCAACCCTGCTGGAGTTCTGCGGGAAGATTTGAATTGGGAACATAATTCACAGGAAGCAATGAACTCTTTGACGTCTCTCCTCATTGAAGGCCACCAGTAACTTCGAGAGAGCATCTCAAAGGTCTTGTGTTCACCGGCGTGTCCAGAAAAACGAGAGGCATGGAACCACGAAAGGATTTTCCTCCTTAGAGTAGGAGGCACGAGAGTCTTCCCAAATGGTAGCGTTTTGGTGGATGAAGCAGCCAGTGAGATACATTTGGGGTCTAGAATGGTATGGTTGGAAACCTCTTCTATATCAGAGGACGTCACAAAAGCTCTAGATAAAGCGTCAGCTTTTTTGTTCTTGGCAGCTGGTTTGAAGGTTATTATTAATTCGAAACGGGAAAAGAAAAGAGACCATCTTGCTTGGCGAGGGTTCAAGCATTGAGCAGACTGAAGATATGACAAGTTCTTATGATCCGTGAAGATCGTCACTGGATGGCGAGCTCCTTCCAATAGGTATCTCCACTCCTCTAATGCAGCTTTGATAGCCAGTAACTCCTTGTCCCCGATAGTATAATTCTTCTCTGCGGGCAGAAGACCCCGAGAATAGAAGGCACAAGGATGGAATTTTTGCTGTTCAGAGCGTTGGGAGAGAATAGCTCCCAAGCCCACATTAGAGGCATCTACTTCTAGAAAGAAGGGGAGTGTCACATCAGGCTGTCGAAGGATTGGAGCCGAAGAGAAGGACTCTTTCAGTGTTTGAAAGGCTTGAAGAGCCTCAGGCGACCATTGCTTAGGATTAGCCCCTTTTCGAGTCAGGGCCACAATAGGAGATGCAATGGAAGAAAAGTCTTGAATGAAGCGTCTATAGTAATTGGCAAAACCTAAAAAACGCTGAATAGCACGAAGAGTAGTTGGCTGGGGCCAATGTAGTACAGCATTCACCTTGTCTGGATCCATCTTCAGGCCAACTCCGGAAACTATATACCCCAAGAATGGAATCTGGGGCAATTCGAATGAACATTTTTCTAATTTACAGAACAATGAATTTTTTCGTAGCCTGGAGAGGACTTCTGCCACGTGTTGGTGGTGAGAAGGCAGGTCCTGGGAAAAGATCAATATGTCGTCCAGGTAGACGACGACACATTCATATAATAAGTCCCGAAAGATCTCATTGATGAAGCCTTGAAAAACAGCGGGGGCATTACACAGCCCGAAAGGCATTACCAGATATTCGTAATGCCCGTCTCTGGTGTTAAACGCTGTCTTCCATTCGTCACCGGAACGGATTCTGATTAAATTGTAGGCACCACGAAGATCCAACTTAGTAAAAATACGGGCTCCCTTGATGCGATCGAATAGCTCAGTGATCAGCGGAATGGGATACCGATTCTTGATAGTAATGGCATTGAGTCCACGAAAATCTATACAAGGGCGTAATGATCCATCCTTCTTTTTGACGAAGAAGAACCCAGCTCCAGCGGGAGAGGTGGAAGGTCGAATAAACCCACGCTGGAGGTTCTCCTGTATATACTCAGATGTAGCTTGAGTCTCAGGTAACGAGAGTGGATAGACCCGGCCCCTGGGGGGAGTCTTGCCAGGTAGAAGGTCGATCGGACAATCCCAAGAACGATGAGGAGGAAGACGTTCAGACTGAGCTTTATCAAACACATCGGTAAATGAAGCATATTGAGGAGGGAGTCCCGGTGAGGTAGATGAGATGGAAGATTGCTGTACTTTGAGAGGAATAACTTGGGAAAGGCAACGATGGTGACATTCAGGCCCCCAAGACGTGACTTGAGGGGTGCGCCAGTCAATCTGGGGAGAGTGACACTGAAGCCATGGAAGGCCTAAGACAATCGGACTTGTCGTAACAGGAAGGATTAAAAACGATATTACTTCATGATGCAGGGCACCAATCTGAAGTGTTACTGGAGACGTACTCTGAGTGATGAGACCGTTGATGAGACGTGATCCATCTATAGCCGTCACAGTAATGGGTGTTTTTAAGGTAATCACTGGTAGAGACCATTGATTTACTAATGATTTGGAAATAAAATTTCCTGCTGCTCCGGAATCAATTAATGCCTGTGACTCAAAGGTTTTGGTAGCAGAGGAAATCGTAACATCAAAAGCGCAGACTTTAGATTTCATGGAAGATGGAGAGGACTCCAGGGACCCTAACTTCACCTCTCCGGAACTAGTTAGGGCCTGGCATTTCCCGATCTCTTAGGGCAGGAGCTGAGAATATGAGTGGAATCAGCACAATAGATACAGAGTCTATTCTTTACTCTTCGTTTTCTCTCCTCGGAAGATAATTTGGAACGTCCTATCTCCATGGGAATCACAGAGGGTGAAACTGGACGAAATTGAGGGTTAGAACGAAGAGGTGCTTTAGCAGAAGTTGTTTTCTCAGCCTCCCTTTCACGAAATCTCATATCAACACGATGGCATAGAGAGATCAAATCTTCAAGTGACGAAGGAAGCTCTTGAGTAGTCAGTGCATCTTTAATTTTATCGGAGGGCCCCTGCCAGAAGGCGGCAACTAGGGCTTCAGTGTTCCACTGAAGTTCAGAGGCTAAGATCCTAAATTGAATGACGTACTGGCCTACTGTATGAGGTCCTTGTCGTAGGCGGAGGATGCTGGAAGCAGCGGAGGTCACACGACCTGGTTCATCGAACACACTTCGAAATGTGGAAATGAATTTGGCACTATCTTGCAATATAGGATCATTTCTCTCCCACAGAGGGGAGGCCCAAGCCAGGGCTTGTCCTGAAAACAAAGAGATAAGATAGGCCACTCTGGAACGATGGGTAGAAAAATTTTGAGGTTGGAGCTCAAAATGGACTGAACATTGGTTAAGGAAACCCCTACAAGTTTTGGGGTCTCCATCGTACTTTGACGGAGTAGGCAGGTGAAGCGTGGAAGCTGTAGACACCTGGGATGGCACTGGGGAAACGGAGGAAAGCACAGAAGCCTCAGGAGTAGCTGTCACAGTCTGTCCAGATGTTCCTTGGGAGGTTAATGACTGATAACACTGAAGTAACAGCTGTTGGCGGGCATCCTGTTGCTCCACACGGCTGACCAGATGCTGCAGCATCTCTTTGGCGGTAGGTTCCGTATCTGGGTCTGTCATGTCCTGATCTTACTGTCACGGGCACTAGGAGTCTTTACCCAGGGATCACCAGGTGGTAAGCTTATCAGAGCAATGTAGATGGTAATAGTGTGCTCTGGTAGCAGGGTGATCACGGAACAGGCAATAGTAGATGATGAGATGCTCAGGAAAGTCTATGACTAGCAGCACTGGTAATATGGAGGTAATAATACACGAGGAACTGTATGGACAAGGGCAAGTGGAGGTAGTCAGTGGTCTGCGATAGCAAGTTGTACCACTGCTATAGTGAGGAGGAATGTCCAACAGAAACGAGGAAGTGATGAGAGTCAGCGGTCTGCGGATAGCAAGTGGTACCGCTGTCTGAGTGAAGGAATGGAATCCAAGTGGAGGTATCCGGGAAGTCAGTGGTCTGCGGTAGCAAGTTGTACCACTGCTATGTGAGAGGAATGGAACAGGTGATACTGGAACAGGAATCAGTGGTCTGCCTTCAGCAAGTTGTACCACTGAATATATATGTGAGGAGGTGTACGGGGAGAGACTGCAACACAGGATGTACACGGGCACATTAAACACGATCCACAGTAATATGCACAATATATATAAATGACTGAACAGGTCTGCAAATGTAGGAAGTCTCTGAAGTAATCCAGCACAAGGTAACACAGTCAATGATGGCAAAAGACTCAGCGGATTGCAGGCTCCAGAGGAGAACCAACACAGTCCAGCAAGATATGCAATACACCAGCACAGTCAATGAGAAGTATGCATACCGTGGTTCAGAAGGCAGTCAGATAGGAGTGCAGTGATACCTGGGCGGCAGGAGGCCGACAGGATGAGAAGTCCCTGGATGTAAGACGCAGGAGTCTAGTAGGTGCAGCGCACAGGTAAGTAGACCAACAGGGACACGAATCCACAGGAATCAGTAAAACATGGAACTGGACTCATGGAGGACCCAGGAGAATGGAGATGATCTAGCAGAGGAGTAGCTGATGAGATACGAATCCAATGCTGACAGGAGGGTAGAGACCAGCGGGAAACAGGAAGGCGTGGAGAGCGGATCAGCAGTAGATGGACGATAGCGCTGGCAGCGGCAGCAGGACTCTGCGGACCCACGGGAGAGATGAGATGAGGCTGACGTGCACAGGAGCAGCGGATAGGAATCAGCTAGCAGTCACGATGATGAACACAGGCGAGTTGCCAGCTGGAGGCTGTAGTGCACGGAGGCAGCGGATAGGAATCAGCTCACAGTCACGATGATGAACACAGGCGAGTTGCCAGCTGGAGGCTGTAGTGCATGGAGGCAGCGGATAGGAATCAGCTCACAGTCACGATGATGAACACAGGCGAGTTGCCAGCTGGAGGCTGTAGTGCACGGAGGCAGCGGATAGGAATCAGCTCACAGTCACGATGATGAACACGGGCGAGTTGCAAGCTGGAGACTGTAGTGCACGGAGGCAGCGGCTAGGAATCAGCTCACAGACTTGATGATGAACAGGTGAGTGGATAAGGAGAGAAGGCTGTAGTGCACGGAGGCAGCGGATAGGAATCAGCAAACAGTCACTATGAAATATAATAGCGTTGAAGTGGTATAGGAGACTGTAGTGCACGGAGGCAGCGGATAGGAATCAGCAAACAGTCACAATGGAATACAATAGCGTTGAAGTGGTATAGAAGACTGTAGTGCACGGAGGCAGCGGATAGGAATCAGCTCACAGTCACGATGATACAGTTGATGGTAGAAGTGGTATGGGAACCACAGTAGTAGAAGTGGTTTGGAAACCACAGAGGTAGAAGTGGTATGGGAACCACAGTAGTAGAAGTGGTTTGGACACCACAGGAATCAGTAGCGCTGAATACACGAGGAAACACAGGAACACCTTCAGAGACTCATGGGGAATGAGACTCCAAGATCAGGCAACGTGGTGTTGACCACAGGTGCTTAATATAGGGAGTGTTGCCTGATCTGCCAATTGAGTTAAAGGGACATACACTGAAGTATAGGAAAGGGCTGCGCATGCGCAGACCCTCAGGATGGAGGACGGCCACGGTTCCTAAATGTCCGGGAAGAGGCACTCACGGTCCGGTGAGTGACACATGCCCTACACTGGCTCCCCTTCCCCTACAGAATAATTTTCAAGCTTTTCACCCTCACATATACTATATCCCGCCGTCTGCGATCAGCCAATGGCTGTCGTCTCTCCTCCCCTCTGATAACCTCATCTCACTCACATATCCAAGACTTCTCCTGCGCTGCCCCCCTCCATTGGAACAATCTCCCTCTTTCTGTCAGAACACCCCCCTATCTGTGCAGCTTCAAACTGACATTAAAAACCCACCTATTCTTAAAAGCCTATCAGTCATCCTCTTAACTACCTCACCTTGTTGGTTACCTCACCCTCTCATCCCTTCTTCCCCCTTCCTTCTTCGCTCCCTATCGCTCTGTGCAACCCTGTCCCTATTTCACCCCTTGCGTCTTTGGTTTGTCTGCCCTTCCTTTTAGATTGTAAGCTCCTTTGAGTAGAGCCCACCCTCCCCCGTTTCTCTGCCCACATCCTTCTTGGGCATTCTGCCCACAGACTCCACTCTTGATTTTCTTTGCACCTTTTCAGTGGTTCTTAACCTGTTAGCTGTGCCCACACTCTTGAGCACATGTTTTCAGCTTGTACTGAATATCCATCACCCTTACCCTTTCAGCCTTTCTTATTATTAGCTGTGCTTTGAGGTACCTGAATTATAGTGTTACTTGTTTATTGTACCATACTGTTCTACTTAGTACTGTCTTTTTACTTGTACCCCGTATGGCGCTGCGGTCATTTTGTGGTGCCCTATAAAGAAAAAATATTATTATTATTATTATTTTTTTTCTTATTATTAATACTAATAATAATAATAATAGTAATAATAATAAATATTAGAATATCTGATTTACATTCTGGAATCATTCTGGCCCTAGAGCTTCTCAGGTTATTATACAGTTACACTAGGGGGTAAATGTATGAAGGATATGTTTCTGCAAGTGGCCGGAAATCGGCGACTTTGCAGGGGAAATTTAAAGCGGCGATGGCTTTTAAAGGCATGTCGCCGATTTCTGGTGACTTGCAGAAACCGATCCTTCATACATTTACCCCTAGGAGTGTGAGGTCCACTGCTATATTGTGCATAGAACTTGAATAGTAACCCCACAGTAGAACATTTTAATTTCTTTATTTTTTTTTATGGACAAGAGTCCGATAAATATCCAACTATCACCTAATTGATTCCAATTACCCAATAGCCTCTTCACTCATTATTCTAGTGAGGCAATATATGAGCCTATAGATTAAGCTGATCATGGTAGAGGTTTACATAGTTTGTATGTATTGTTAAAACTAAAATCAAACCAAAATCAGATTTTAGATGAAATAAATCCAGAAATACTGATAATTCCAAAGGGTTCACAACCTGCATCCCACCTATATATGTGTGTGTGTACAGGAAGTCCTGACAATTGTATTCAGCATGGTAAGCAAATACAAAATGAGATGCCACATATTTAGACTTCCACTTAAAGTGGTGATGTTGCTGAAGTATAAACTTGAACAAATATCAAGATATCCTTAACCTACGACATTAAAAAATGCTAGTGCTCAAATGTCTGGCAATTTCCCTTTTGCTATTCTGAAATCCACAAGGGGGTCTCTCCTAATGGAAAGAGAAACAAATAAATCAACAATGAAAACATAATTATACCAGTAAAAACATGTTTTCAGACCATGTAAAGAAATAACGCAATTTCAGCCTTGCATCATTGTATCCTGTTTTTGGAACAGTGTTCCTCTCCCTAGGCGTATGTTCAGTCTGTACTGGCCAACTGTGGATTCATTCGAGTTCTAGTCACTGTGGGCAAATGGAAGAACAAAAAGTGGAACTGAAAAGTAATACTTCTTTTTTAAGTTAATTGCATAATTAAAGTATAAGAAGTCATCAACTACATAGATAGAAAGTGAAAAGCGATGGAAAGAGTAGCTCAGTGTTTAACGGTGTGGACTGTATAACATTTGCACGGAGATACTTAGTGGAGATCCCAGTCTGGAAGCCAAAGTTGACTCTTTGTAACCTCAGGACTGTTAGAAATATGGCTAACGACAAACTTACTCATGGTGGGTGGGATGGGATTTACCTAGCAGTTAAGTAAGTTACATACTGTACACAGTTAAACACTTTATTGGACTTCGCTCTTTGTCCGCATCTGGATTTAATTAGAGTGATGTTCCTGAGAGGTCTCTTCTGTGATAGGACCCAGTGCTAACATTCAGCCAGCTGGCAGTTTAGACATTTGCAAATCAAGAGAGTGTGTTGGCTTTTGCGAATTTTCTTTTCTACCCAAATCATGTATAATAGTTAATATTACCTAGTTTATATTTCCAAGGAGACCAACCTTGCCAAATACTTGTCATCTCCATCAAATGAAGAATGAATGATCGGTTTAAATTAGTTATGGATCTAAGTAGGTGCTATAGATACTAATCACTCTCAAGAAAACTATACTACCAAATGGTTATATACTTAAGAGAGTAAGCATAAGAGCAGCGTAAAAAGCAATAAAACATGATTTGTGCCTAAGAACAAGAAAACATAAGGAGTGAAAAATGATAATAAAGTATGCCCAAGATGATATATCATAATCTTTTTTTTCCCAGTATTTGATTTGTATCCCATTTGTAATGTCTGCTAGCAAGATTACTCTATGTTCAGACTCTCTGTAAACACTAGCAAAACATTGCCAGGTGTCTCCCCTTGAAGAGACAAAATAGATGAATCTGGCCCAAACTTTATTTGTGATCGGGTCATTTGAGTTTCTTTTTTATTGCTTATATTTATCGTGATGCAGTCCAGCCTTCAAGCAGCAGTTTGGATTAGAATGTTTTTTATTGCATCTTATCCTCTGAATATATATTGGGCTGGCACCTTCACAAAATGTAAATCAAAATGTCCTTAATTTATGAAACATTATAGAAGTTATGCTGTCGGGGAGGGGGGCTATGCTCACAATGAAAGAAATGTCAGTAGACTGTGATTATAAATTCACAGCTACGCAGACATAAAGATTATTTACAACAAGCACAATGAGAATATATTTAAATGAGTGTTTAGGTGTATTTTGGCAACATTAATAACCATTTATTTCCTTGTCTGATCTGTGAGTCTATATATATTATAGAAACAGACCACACTTTTGTGACATTTTCTTCTTTCACCGTGTATGCCATTAGAGTATCTATAACAGTCTCATTAAAGTAAATTGACTGTAACAGATAACATCACTTTAGAAAGAATGAAAAAGCATTGTACATTGCTTCATAAATGCTGCACATTATTCAACAATTAGTAGCTTTATGACAACCATTTAAACATTTGTATAATTGATGCAAAACTTATACTATACCTTCAAAGTATTTTACAGTCGGACAAGAACAAATATTATCCTGCAATATAGTATAGCTATTTAATTTAAGTATACATTAGCAATAACCATTCCTGTATCTCTCATAAATGAAAGAAATGGGTTATATAAAAGGGACATTTCATAAACAAGTCCTGCCCTACAACTGTCTAGAATACATAACATAGTTTATGTAGTTATGGGAGCCTTTGCTTGTTATTTGTGTCTTGTTCATCATCCCAGGACAGAATTATGAAGAAGTAAGAGTACATTTAGGAAGCATCACAATTCTTAGCAAAATAATTTCAGATTCAGTAAAAATTACATTCCGCTTTATATATCATCCCTTAACATTTTTAAGACATTATCTATAAATTCCTGTGGCTCATCAAACCTGTTGTGGTGACACACAATTGTGTCCTGACGTGGTTGGGAATCACTGCTGTAGACATTAAAGGGGGTTTCCACTTTCAGGTAATTTTTATAGATTGTTAAAAAGATGCTGGAGGGTGTGTGCAAAACAAACATGTTACTTCGTCTTTTCTAGCTTCATTCTGTGTTTTTCACCAAGAATCTTTTATGATCAATGCAGAGTTGTTTATTGTTCTTGCACACAGCTCAGATTTGTTCTGTGGATTTTATCAACAGTATCCAAATAGCAGCTTTATGTTGCATCCAATGACAATTAAAAATAAACAATTTTGCACAGTTACAGATTTCAGTGGAAAACACAGAAGGAAGTAAGGAAGTTATGTGCGCTGCGGAATTAGTGGCGCTATATAAATAAATGGTGATGATGATGATGATGATGTGTTAGTAAAAGTTGCATAGGACTTGTATTGAGCAATAAATTAACGTTATCCAAAGTTCCCTATGGCTGTGTGTATTGTGCAGAATGCTGCCGTGTTACTTTGTATATCACCTATTCAACTACATGTTTATCGCTCTGAGGTTTTCATTTGTCTCTAAATACAACAGATTACAATAGATGGAGGTTTGTACATGGATGAATATAAATATATAAACATATAGAAAATAAAAATAATTTCTTATTTTAAGGATACATCAACAACAATACTGCTTACATGCATAGTATCCACATATGAAACATTAAAATATAAGATGGAATTTGTTTAAAATTAAGTGCAACTCTCCGGGAAAAAAAAACACTTAAATGCAGAACTAATAAGCAAGCAGATGGTTTCATACATCCACACACCCATCAATGATACTCTATGTCTAAACTAAAAAGACCCATAGAGGTTTGACCTCAGTCATGGGAACTCGTGGATTTAATACAGCAGACGAAGGTTAATGAGTCATCTGTGCACTATATGCCACATTTATGACTAAATCACTTTACAACCTATATCCGATTTATGTTAAAATTCTTGAGTCTACTAATCATAATGTCACAATGACACGTTTAACTGTTTCAATCTGTGCAGTAAATAGATTTATAAAAGAAACAACAAAAAGGGAAGTGATAAAATATTGACCATTCACTGGAAAAAAAAAAAAAAAGAAAGAGCCCATTTTCAATCAGCTTGTTACATTTTGGTCATATAACAAGAAACTAGAACATTACTCATTAAAAAACACATACAATCTGTAATCTCATAGTGATGAACCCATAGTAAATTCTAATATTGCCATAGTATGCACATGTAGGTAATACATTTGGCAGGATATGCTGCTTATATACCTATCAACAGTAGAAAAGTTTGGAGATTAGTTTCAGCAAGCTTAATAAAATATATCAAGAAGCACAAAATATCACTCTGTAGTAATAAAAGCATAGTATATAGTAAGCTATAGCCATCCACATTGAGCAGTATATAGTAACATGTTCATGTAATAGTTGTTATTCATATTATTTGAAAAACATAACAATTGGTAAACACATTTTCATGAAATAAGAACAATATAGAGAAGTTTTCTATTTATGTGTTGAGGAAATAAGTAGAGTTCATAATGTTTTATAAATAAATGATCATAAATCTGTAAACATATCTGATTCATGATATGTATTTATATATTATTTATATACTATTTCGCAAAATATTCTGTAAATATTTCCGTTTACAAAATGTGGTCTATACATACCTATTGTCATTGTATACATTCTACATACTTAACCTAATTTGACACACATAACATTATTTTTTACTATAAACAGTCAGGAAGACAGCGAGCATCCCTGAAGGATTAGAGATAACCTATAAAGGATTTATGTGGAAACAACCTTCTGTACTGCATGGTTTATTAAAAAAAGAAAAAGGATCACAGGATTCGAAAAATTGCTTATAAAATAAAATTTGGTGTTTGTTAACCTTTAAAGGAGGTTTCAATATAATAGACACAATGTGGTATTGGATGGGTAACATTAAATCCAGTGTTTACCACTAATTTAGTTATTCATGTCTGGACTGTTTTTAGGTGTGACTTCTACTGTGTTACATAATAAGACTGATGTTAAGATGAAGGGATAAAAAGCAATGATTAAATATAATATATCTCCTTATATATGAAATTGGCAGAAGACTTTATATTATAAACCCTATTTTTTGGAATTTGCACTTAAAAGGGACATTTTCTACAAAATGACTGGGGGGATTTAAAAAGTACAAAGCAAGCCTATAGGGCAGTGGTTCCCAACCTTTTTGATCTTGTGAAATATCTGCTATTACACCTGTTGTGTTAAATATTGTACATGACACATCAATATTAAATCATTAAAGTAAATCTAACATGAATTAAGAAAAAGTATATCTTTTAAAAGTACACTTAAAAAATAAGGCTAATTTGGACCAAACCCTTTCATTTTCAAATAACATATAGCACGTAAACTTTTACAGTTCCTATAGCTCTAACATTCTTGGGATGCAAGTCTGGTATTGTACAACATGAGTGTGTCTAACTGGGAATCACTGATATTAAGGCACAACAGAAAAAGAGACCTACAAGTGCATAGATTACCTGTCCTTTTATACAGCAATGAGTTTGCCCTGAGTATTTTGTTTATTTTGTTTAAGTCTGTTTTTCCTTAGATAGTTTATTGAGTTGTATTACTTTCTAAATTTTTATAGTTGCAGCTGAGTTCAAGAGGTAAAAAAGCCTTCATTGGTAAATATAAAATGCCAAATTCACAGCACACTCCAATGTAATATAGAGATGGATGAATGTACTGGTAACATACCATATCAGTCATAGCTAACAAAAACTATCATTCTCCTACCTAGTAAATATCCACCATTCTTCTGACCAGCAAAAGACCCTGATCTTTCAACCCAGCAACAAGATGGTATGTTGGTGTTAGCGGCGTGGGATGTGCAGGTTGTGGCCCTCAGCTCCAGTTACTAGTGAAGTAGCTGGAATAACAGAGCATAGTGGACAAGCCGGGCCAGAACGAGGAGATCCAAATGAAACTAATACGTGAAGTAGAAGAATAGTCAGGGTTGCCGAGGACAAACCAGGAGATTCAAACGGAACCAGAATATGAGGCAAAAGGTTTGGTAGGGACAGAAAGTCAAATATAGAAGAAGCCAGAGGTGTATGGAACAAGTAGGACACAGGAAGCAGGAGCAGATGTCAGATGCGATCCAAAACTCTGGCACAGGATCAGTACCAGAGCTTGTCCTATATCGGCTGCCCGGTGCTATTTCCAGGAGTCAGTGACGTCACACTTACCACCGACATGTCTTTTAAAAAGCTGTGTCGCATTGACTAGCAACGGGACCCTCTTTCTAGCTGGTTGAGGACCTGGAAGTCATATCCCACGTGCTAGGCAACAGGCGTTGTCCGCTGGGAGTCGAAGGCGATCATCTCCGCAGCAAAGGAAGAGTCCAGTGATGGCGCCTTATAGTGCCCCCCTCTTAAAAATACCTCCATAATTAGCCAAGACTTTACATTTATGCCAACATTTTTCCTTGAATTTGTCCAGAACATGTGGAGCATGAACCTCTTTTGCACTGACCCAAGGCTTTTCTTTGGGGCCATAGCCCTTCCAATCAAACTAGACTGGGTGATGACTGGTTGTAAGAGGACTGGTGCTGAAGAAAGGCCTTTATTAAAACTTGGAAAGCAGAGATTGCCTCCGGCAGCCAGGTCTTATGAGAAGCTCCCTTACAGGTAAGAGCGGTAATAAGTGCAATAGCCATAGAAAAGTCCCTGCTGAATTGACAGTAATAGGTAGCAAATCCCACAAATCACTGAATAGCCTTAGACCAGAAGGTTGAGGTCAACTGAGGACAAACGCCACCTTCTCCAAATCCATTTGCAGACCCTGGCTGGACACAAGATTTCCAAGAAATGGAATTTTCTCAAAGAGGCATATCTCCAATTTACAAGAAACAATATGACTGGAGACGTGTGAGAACCTCCCTGACCTGCTTACAGTGGGAGTCCAAATCCTTAGAGAAAATTAGAATGTCATCCAAGAATATGGCCAGAGAGTGGTAGAAGAAGTCCAGGAAAAACTCATTTACAAACCCCTGGAAGACTGGCTGGAGCATTACTGAAATCAAATGGCATTCCAGGTATTCATAATAACAATCACGTCTTTTAAAGGCAGTTTTCTACGTGAAAAAACTGCCAGTATTTAACTTATGTCCAAAATAATAAACTAATTTACACCTCTTGCATTACAACATGGTTTAGTCCAGAAAACTTACTCAAATTCTTCCCTAAGTTCGTTAATGAATCAGGCCCATTGTTCTTTAAAGTTACCGATATATAGATTGGTAAATCTAGGGGAAAACCTAGTCCTCATGGTCGTTCCATGCATCTATAATTAAAACTTATCTTCAAATAAAAAAATATGTGTCAAAATATATAATATTGCATCCAGAAAAAAATTCTGTTTCCCATCTGAGAACCCAATGTTTTCTCTCCAATAAAATGTTGATGAATATATAGATAAGGAGGATAGAAATGAACTGTAATTGCATTGTTTTGGATGGCTTCTTTTATATATATATATATATATATATATATATATATATATATATATATATATATATATATATATAAAAAATAAACTTTTGTATATGATTTTTAGAGGGATTAAATAGTAAATACTAATTGTGATATATAAATATTTAAGAGGTATTGGCTCCGAGAATCTTTGGCTAATTATAATTGTTAATTTCAAGTGGAATTTATGCTATGTGTAAATACTAATATATATATATAACATACAAAGTACTGGGGCCCGGGCCTGCCTGGGTGTCCTTGTTTGTCTGTGTAGTGGGAGGAGCCACCATCCTGGTCTGGACACACCCCCTTCAGGGATTAAGGCAGCGGTTCCCAAAGTGTGTGCTGCGGCTCCTATGGATACCGCGGCACTGTCACAGGGGTGCCGTGGCCAGGGGAAAAACAAAAAAACTTACCAATCCGACGGCGCCAAGGACCCAGCCTCTTCTTCCTTCCTCGCTTCTCACTGAATGTCGGGCGCGACGTAATCACGTCCGACATATTCAGTGAGCAGCGGCAGGAGAGACGAGGATGCTGTGTTACAGGCACCGCCGGATTGGTAAGAAGACACGAGATAAGACAAAAGAAATAGAAGAAAGAAGGCCAAGTATGGTAATTAAAGAAACGTAAGGGAAATGGTTATAGGAAACAGAAATGAAGGGGCAAAAGAATGAAGGAAGACACAGAGTGTTAGAATGAAGGAGGGCACAGAGTGTGAGGATGAAGGAGGGCACAGAGTGTGAGGATGAAGGGGCGCACAGTGTTTGAGGATGAAGGGGCACAGTGTGAGGATAAAGGACGGACAGTGTGAGGATAAAGGGGAACAATGTTGATGGTTTTTGTACATATTGTTGTTTTATTCCTCTTAATGTTAGCTGTAAATTATTCTTTGACAGAAATATAATTGAAAAAAATATATAAAAATAATCTTTTCTCTTGGATGTATGTGTATTATTTTTGCAAACAACTTACTAAGTATCTCTGTCCTGACCTAAATACTTATTATGTTATTTTGACCCAACTACTTATAAAACGAGACTGTGCTGTAATTATTTTGGAGGGGTGGCTTGAAAAATTTTTGGAGACTCTAAGAGTGCCGCAAACTGAAAAAGTTTGGGAACCACTGGGTTAAGGAAAGAGCGCCAAGAAGTTGCTGTATTGTGGCCCGAAATTCCCCTGGCTAAGTCTATTGCCTACAAGTACTCTTCACCAACAGGAATTTACTTAAATAAGTACCATTTTGGGAATAAATCATGTGTAAATCTTTATGCCCTATATTTATGAGTGTAACTTTGCATTTATCTACATGGAATCTCATCTTCAATACAGGTCATGCCATGGTCATTTTATGACTCTATTGCTCTACATATTTTTGCATCAACTATACACACTGGTTTCAATCTCTTCTCCAAGAAAAAAACAGACCCTTAAGGTGACTCTACCTGACCCATAGCCTTATTTTCTATACAAGTGTAAGTAGTGTTTCCAAGACCAGTATATTCTACATTATACAAAATAAGCCTTTGAGGCAGTGTATGAAAGTAACTGATGATAGTAGACATCATGGACAGTAAGAGGAATCTACTTCTGACATGGATATGCTTATTACTTTCTGAAGGGGAGGATAATTCCTTAATCTGTGCCTTTATGATAAGATGTCTTTATTTGAAAGCTCTGGCCATAATGTAGCACAACAAAATATATTTTGTGCTCCTGCAGATGTTCAACTAATTGTTCTTGGTGATTGTGTGAACCTTGAAAGTGAACAGCACACATTACCATACTCCATATTATAGGCTTCAGCACACAGAGAGAACATTCAAATGTGCATTCATCAAGACAATAAATGTCACACTGTCCACAACTTGTCATGTAAAAATAAGCACATGGCACTTCAATTGTACAGATAAACATTAAAACGCATGTCATCAAGGCAAGTCTACAAACACATTATTTGCTTTCTTCATCATGTCAGCACGGTGGCTAAGTGGTTAGCACTTCTGCCTCACAGCACTGGGGTCATGAGTTCAATTCCCGATCATGTCCTTATCTGTGAAGAGTTTTGCGTGGGTTTTCTCCGGGTGCTCCGGTTTCCTTCCACACTCCCAAAAACATACTGGTAAGTTAATTGGCTGCTAACAAATTGACCCTAGTCTGTGTGTGTGTGTGTATGTGTGTGTTAGGGAATTTAGACTGTAAGCCCCAATGGGGCAGGGACTAATGTGTGTGAGTTCTCTGTACAGCGCTGCGGAATTAGTGGCGCTATATAAATAAATGGTAATAACATGTCTGGATGTTCAGAAAAATAATTGATGTACTTTATATGCTAAAAGTAAGACGCTTCATGTTTAGAACTTGACAACTTATCATGGAATGAAGAGTCATGTACCCATTGTAGGAAAGGAAGGAATTATTTAAAAGAAAGTTTGAGTTTATACCTCAAATTGCATTTTGTTATCCATTTAACAAATTTTAAGTGATTTATGTTAACTAAGATTTATATATCTGGTGCAGAAGAACTTTGTCCTATCAGCACATGATTTGTTAATTTTACTCAATGTTGGACTCACAATGCAATGCATACTGCAAAAGCCTGTAATTGACCTGAACTAGAGAAACCTGGCGGTAACCACCTTCAATTAAATGGAAATGTAATGACTAAATTAGTTTATTAACAGAATTTAGTAACTTTTCTATACACTACATTACATGCAGAAATTTTAACAACGTAGTATAATGAATAAATAACTATATTATCAATCACTATATTAAAGGAACAAAATAATTTCTTTATTCACTACAATATATTATAAGTTCTTCCATCAAAGTTATATTGCCGTGCATGGTCCCTGCATGATACGCTGATATATGTGGCTGCAAATAACTGTCAGTTTTCAGACCACCCAGCAGGTCACATGTTCCAGGTCACCCAGCAGAGCTGCAAATAACTGTCACAGTTTCCGGACCACCCAGCAGGTGCACAGGGAGAGTTCACTAACTGTCACAGTTTCCAGAGCAACCAGCATGAGCACAGGTGTATTGCCAACTGTCACATTTTCCAGGGAACAATCGTAATGCATTGGTGGGTGGACGTTTTGTAAACTAACTCCAAAACGATTACAATGCCAATATTTTTCTGCAAATCCACAAACCACGACCAAGAACTTATAATTAGTTCAAAGGGTAGGTAAATAAGTTTGGCTATTGTAGTGACTGGTGATTTTATTCATAACAGTTGCCTGGATATCTCTTCTCCTTCCAGGACTCATTGACAGGCTGGCCCTTCCCTTGGGACCAGCCTCTTTAGCGCTACGGATCATAGAGATCCATTCTGCCCCTCCCTTCTACATTATATGCCCTGCAACCCTCTTTCATGGGGTGGGCAGCATGACATAGAGCAGTTAATAAGATAGACAGACAGATGAGTCTGCCTCTGAAATCTACAGAGCCGGATGGTAGAAGGTACGCGTGTGGGCAGGGCTTACTGTAATAGGGGTAGAGGTTGGGAATAATTTTATGGTGAGGGTGGTTGATAATCATTTAATAGTGGGTGGGAAATATTAATTTATTGGTTGGGGAAATTGATTTTTACTATTTAATAGTGGGTCATAGTAATAACTATTAATTTAAGGTGGTGTGATGGCATATAATGCTAGTGTAATTTGAGCACTATTTTATATTGGGGCAATTTTGGAGGAAATAGGTTTATTTATTCATTCTAAATGCTATTATATTAATGTTGGGGCTACTTGTGGGGAAAAGATGTCTGTCACATTACTGACTTCTGAGAATGCCACTGACTGATATTGGTGCAACTAAACAGGGAGGCGCGGAGTTTAACGCACCTCCAGTATTCACCAGGGACCCCTGCAAAGAGGTATGGGCTTGGCTGTGTGAGGTGCGCAGGTCGCGGTTCTCCAAGTTAGTTATCAGCGCAGCGGAAGAGTACAGGAATGGTCGTACGGTCCGGGTCAGATACCAAACGATAGTGCAGTACACAGGGGAGATTGAGAGGGAATGTCAGAAGCAAGCCAGAGGTCTGAATCCAGATATCAACACAGCCAAATTGCAGGACAAGAGAGTGGTCAAGGATGAGCCACGAGTCAGGAACCAAAGAAGCAAATACAGAAACAAGGGTACAGGATACAGGACGCTGAAGCTGGTGAAACCAATAGTCTGGCACCAGACTAATGGAGAGAGGTGCCTTAAGTATGATTGTGTGGGCCCTGATAAGAGGAATGTGAATTTGACGGTCAGATGCACCTGACCGCCGACTGGCCGGTGAAAAAAAGAGTCCCGTTGCCTAGCAACGGGACGCAGACCTACTGCGCATGTGCACACAGCGTACCTAGAAGTACGTCCCGCTACTAGGCAATGGGACGCGGCTTAGCAAAGAAAACAGGTGTCATTCCCCGGCGTGAAAGGACAGTGCGGGGACGGCGTCTGACAGTACCCCCATCCCCTCTCTCCAGATTGGAGGCCTCTTCTCTCAAGAACAGGGCCAGAAGACGAGGAGCACAGAGATAATTCTTGTTGACCTAGGATCTCTCCTCAGGACTGTAGCTCTTCCACTGGACCAGAAATTGTGAACATGGAGGTCTTACGTCAGATGGATCGAAGGACCTTGTTAAAGCATCCGCCCTGAAATTCTTGGAACCTGGCCGAAAAGTCAAAATGAACTGGAAACGACTGAAGAATAGAGACCAACGAGCCTGCCGAGAATATAAGTATTGAGCGGTCTGTAAATAAATGATGTTTTTATGATCAAACGGGCTCCCTCCAATAAGTATCACCATTCTTCCAATGCAAGTTTAATACCGTGTTTCCCCGATAATAAGACACTGTCTTATTTTTTTTTTTGGTCAAAAACACACCATAGGGCTTATTTTCAGGGTAGGGCTTATTATAATTAACATTGACATTGCTCCTTTTATCCCCATAATGCCCCTCAGTGCTGCTTTAACCCCATCATGCCCCCTCAGTGCTGCTTTAACCCCATCATGCCCCCTCAGTGCTGCTTTAACCCCATCATGCCCCCTCAGTGCTCCTTTTATCCCCATCATGCCTCCTCAGTGCTCCTTTTATCCCCATCATGCCCCCCCTCAGTGCTGCATACCTGTTTTTTTCTGTGTCCTGCCTCCTGCCTCGCGTCTCAGCTCTCCTCCGCGGCTCTCAACAATGGCGCTGGCACGTCAGGGTAAAGGAAGAGGAGCACGCTTACTGCTGCAGCCTGTGATTGTATGCCAGCGCAAAATCGCGGCATCCATGTCAGGAAAGGTGGGCGAATAGGGTACCAGTGTGTACCGTATCGGAGCGTCGGGAAAATGGCACTCCAGATAGGGCTTAATTTCGGGGTAGGGCTTATTCTAGCTGTAGGAAGGGAATTTAGGGTAGGGCTTATAAAGTGACTAGGTCTTATTATCGGGGAAACACGGCAGCTAGGAGTTCCTTGTCTCCAATACCGTAATTAGATTTCGAGGAGGAAAATTTTTTAGAGAAAAAGCCACAGGGTCGGAGGTTACCGAAGGAATTCTTCTGGGACAGGACAGCCCCCACGTCTACAGAAGAGGCATTGACCTCTAGGTAGAATGGTTTGTGTAGGTCAGGCTAGGAGTCAAGATGGGAGCAGAGGAAAAGGCTTCTTTGATAGGCTTAAATACAAGAACTGCTTCATTAGACCAGGATTTGACTTGGCCTCCCTTACGTGTAAGAGAGGTAATGGGAGGAATAAGGATGGAGAATCCCTGAATAAATTGCCGGTAATAATTTGTGAAACCGATGAAGCAATGCGTAGCTTTTAACCCTGCTGGCTAGGGCCAGTCAAGGATGGTCTTCACTTTATCTGGGTCCATTTGGAGGCCTGATCCGGACACAATGTATCCTAGAAAGGGTACCTGGGATTGATGAAAGAGGCATTTTTCCATTTTGCAATATGAGTGATTCTCCCGTAAGCGAAGAAGCATTTCTTTCACATGCACATGGTGGGAAGCAAAGACCTCATTGACAAATTCTTGGAATATGGCTGGAGCGTTACATAGCGCACAAGGTACTCGTAGTGGCCGTCTCTGGTGTTGAACGCCGTCTTTCACTCGTCCCCCTTCCTTATTCTGATTAGGTTGTAGGCACCTCTAAGGTCCAATTTAGTTTGAGCTTCACGGATACGATCGAACAGGGATGAGGAGAAGAGGATACCGTTTTTTGACCGTGATGGCATTGAGTTTGCGATAGTCAATACATGGTCTGAGGGACCCATCTTTCTTCTTTACAAAAAAAAATCCTGCACCAGCGGGAGAAGATGATTTGCGAATACATCCTCACTTGCGGTTCTCACAGACGTATTCTGACATACCCTGAGTATTAGGTACGGACAGAGGAAATACTCTGCCCTGGGAGATGCTCTTGCCTGGCACCAGATCAATAGGGCAGTCCCAAGGGCGATGAGGAGGTAGTGATTCCACAGCCACTTTGCTAAAAACATCAAAGAATTCAGAGTAAACATTGGGAAGGATATCACAGGAGGAGGTAGCCCGACAGGATACAACTGATTTACCGCGAATGACAGGTGCCAAACAACGTGAGTTACAAGAGGAACCCCAAGAGGTAACCTGAGCGTGATGCCAATCGAGAGTGTGTCCTTAGCCAAGGTAAACCCAAGATAATAGGGTTAATGGATTGTGGGGGAACCAGGAATTTAATCCATTCCGAATGGAGAGCTCCAACCACCAGCCGGACAGGAACGGTGATACAGGTGATAGAGCCATTGGAGACTCGGTTTCCATCTACTACGGTGAGCGTCAACTGCTGAGGCAAAGGTGTAGTACAAAAACTGAGCTGCAAGACCAAACTGGAGGATATGAAGTTCCCCGCGGATCCCGAGTCCACGAAGGCAGACAGTGGTTGAGGACCATTAGAGGAAATAAGAATAATGGGCATGAAAAATTTTGAATTATTTTTGGGAACAGGGAGAAGAGGACTGGGATCCTAGACTGACCTCCCCGCAATCGCATAGGAGGTGGTGTTTCCCAGTCTCTTGGGACATACAGACAGTAGAAACATAACCTATTCTTTATTCGTCTATCTCTTTCTTCAGAAGATGGTCGTGAAACGGCCAATTTGAATGGGTTTCTCCATGGAGAGTGCAGGAGATTGGAATTGAGGTGCAAGGAGCAGATCCCGTGATGTTAAGTCATCCTTTATCCTGTCATTCAAGCCTTGCCAGAAAGTAGCAATAAGTGCCTCATCATTCCAACGAAGTTCAGATGTCCGGAATTGGACCGCGTACTGACAAGCCAAGAGAGTACCTTGACGGAGGTTTTGAAAGACCATTGATGCAGAGGACACACGACCAGATTCACCAAACAATCTGCTAAAGCTTTCTATAAAAGGTCAAAGAATTTTTGGAGCAACAGTTCATCATGTTCCCATAATGGAGATGCCCAGGAAATGGCTTGGCCTGAAAGGAGGGAGATTATATAGGCCACCTTAATACTGTATGAAGAAAAGTTCAAACTGTATAGCGCACTGATTAAGGAACCCGCGGAAATTCTTTGGATCGCCATAATATTTCTCTGGAGGTGGTATACGCAAGCCAAGAGCTTGTGGAACAGATATAGCTAGTGGAGGCAGAGGCAGCAGTAGCAGCTTCTATTCCAGAAGGAACCACAGGGGGTACGGGTAATGACCCCTGATGGGTGTCCATGCGGGAGACCACACCCTGGTTGCACTGTAGAAGTTGGCGTCTTGCTGGTCAACATATTGGGCCAAGTATAAAAGAAGATACCGGGCTGAAGGTGCATCCTGTGTACTCATGGCCAGAGTATACTGTCACGTTACTGACTTTTGAGGATGCCACTGACTGATATTGGCGCAACTAAACAGGGAGGGGCGGAATCTAACGCACACCCGGTATTCACCAGGGACCCCCGCAAGGAGGTATGGGCTTGGCTGCATGAGGTGTGCAGGTTGCGGTTCTCCAAGTTAGTTATCAGTGCAGCAGAAGAGAACAGGAATAGTCGTACGGTCCGGGTCAGATGCCAAACGATAGTGCAGTACACAGGGGAAATCCAGCGGGAATGTCAGAAGCAAGCCAGAGGTCAGAATTCAGATATCAACACAGTCAAATCGCAGGACAAGGGAGTGGGCAGGGATGAGCCAGGAACCAAAGAAGCAAATACAGGAACATGGGAACAGGATACAGGACGCTGGAGCTGGTGAAACCAATATTCTGGCACCAGACTAATAACGGGACGTGGCTTAGCAGAGGAGACAGGCGTCCGTCCCCGGCCCGAAAGGAGAGTGCAGGGACGACGCCTGACATTGTCTATTTATTATATGTACATTCTATTAATTTAATGTCAGAGCAGGTTGGGAGGAAATAGATCTGTTTATTAAATGTGAATGCTATTAATTTAATGTTGGGCTGGTTTCAGGTAGGGAGTTATTAAAAGTAGGTGCTATTGATTTAACGTTGGGACTGGTTGGGGAAGGAAGACCTAAATGGTCTTTTTCCAGACAGGGCACCAGCATTCCATGATCCAGACAACCAGCAATTGAGCTGAAGAGACCAGCATCTACAGGTAGTGAAAAATGCAAGAATAAGGAGGAGAGAGCAGCACTGTCAACTGTCCTGATTCTAGTGGTCCAGTCCCTATTTTGCGTTATTATACCACGCAGTGAAGACTTTGTCTCGACTGCAACGATAGTTGGGAGCTATGTCCTGTGACACAATGTACTGCTCGTTAAGGTCCAGATACTTGAACCACAGTTAGATGTTTGTAATTCGCCCTTAATAAGCAGTACAGTGTGAAACAGGACATACATCCCAACTATTTTTGCAGTTCGTACAAAGACCTGACTGTCAGGCGCCGCCTGCAAACCTCCGGGACGGCCGCCTTGAGGATCCGCTATAGCCTAGCAATCAGACACGGCATTTCCACCCCGCTCGGCCGCCCGGCTACAGATTCCAAAAGCGTTCCCATTGCTAAGCAGCGGGACGCTATACTTAGGAAGCGCTATGGCGCTAAAATTATGACAGCGCTGCGGCGCTGAATGCTCATTGGCTACCAATTGTTATTTAAGCCTCTCCTGGTCCCATCTCCAGTGCCAGAGTTTTAGGTCCATTTCCTGTCTCCAGCGTTTTCCCTCGGTGTCCCTGTTATTGCCTGGCTCCTGCTTATTGCCTATCTGCCTGTGACCCTTGTGACCCGGATTGCCTTTGACTACTCCTTTGGATCTCCCTTTGTACCGCGCTGCCAAAACGCTACCGACCTGGCTTGTGTATCTGCCTTGCCCGCACCGTTGCTGAACCAGCCTGTCTGACAATTATTCTCGTGCTTCGCTATCTGACTTGTGGAAGGACCGCGGCCTGCGTGTTTCCTGCAGCTGAGTCCAAACCTCCTTGCGAAGGTCCCTGGTGAACACCAGGGACACGTTAGATTCCGCACTTTCCTTCGAGTAGTGCCAACGATAGCAGGTACGCTATACTCAGTCGTGACACTAATTGAGTGGGACAGCCCACCAGAATCAGGACGTTGGCTACTGTTGCCTATGTATATGAAGGGGATGGAAGTTGGAGAGCAGCCTAGCACTCAAATGATAGCTATGCTCCTTGCATACACTTTAACTCCCCTCTAGAAATCCTGTGTTTGCCCCTGCATAATTGATGAATTTGCTAGTTAAAGTGTTGACATATATGTTGGCAGGGAGCGCTACACTCCATTTCTGATCCCCAGAAGTGCGATGCCACTGTACTCTGGTCCACATTTACCTGCTGTGTATGGGCAGATTGTTTCTTTAGTTCCCGGTTCTCTCTAAGTGCCTGCAGTTATACTTACCTGTATCCTGCATTCCACAAGACGGTTACTGCAAGATATATATACTTACCTGCAACCTGTATTCCAATAAAACATCAACCTAGTTAAGTTGGTAAGCATATGGCTTAAAATATTTCCTAAGGTGGGTAGCTGAAAGCAACAATTACTTAGAGCACAAATTCCTTGATCTTGTTGGGCCTCCCTTGTCTTAATCTGGATTATATCCTATAACATTTGTTTATACGAAGTAAAAAAACACAAGCGCAATACAAGACAATAACACATGGGGATCAAATTTTTTTTTATATATTTTTGTTACTTTCATATGTTTTAGTTAAAGTGGCTGTAACCACTATTACTACAGGCAGCACAGAATATGTTCCTGAAACAGGCAGAGTAGAACCCGTTCAAAGTTGTTATATAATATTTTATTTGTCCTGCCCTGAGAAAATGAGAAAAAGGCATGGCTGAAGAATTCCTGTGGTCCTCAATCTATTGTCTATTTATGAGTGTAATAACTGGATGAGTGGCATTAACGTGGTCAACAACCTTTTGTATGTACACAACATCAGCAACCCATTTACAATATTATCTTGTGCATGATCATAGGATATTCTGGACAGGTACTATTATTTAGCTATAGAAATCTCTCCTTTGAATTGTATACTTGGAAACTGAATAACCAAACTTGTATGAAAATGCATTTATGAGTCCTTCCTCAATTAACTACTAAATGGTCCTCATCCTTAACTACGGACATTATTTGACTAACATTTTGTTGATTAAAAGCCTTTTAACACATCTAATTCATAAACTACACACATGTCTGGAACTCCTTCTCAAGCTTTCTAGTTAACCACAGACACTTTCACAAACAGATAGTGGGTAAATGTTGAGATAATAAAAGCCTTTGACACATATTCTCTTAGTGAATGACAGTATTTAGGAATGTAACACTTAACTTCTGTACACCCTAGCTCATAAAAGTCACTCATTCTGAGACCAGGATGATGACAGCCTTGTACAGTTACTCATTTCACACCTCAGCTTTGTGTTGCGTTATCTTCAAGATTGTAGCGTGTATTTAGACATAATGGTTTACTACAGTGACCTGTTCCATGTGGTTTGCATTAGTGTAGCACAATGGTTTATATACCTCACACTTCAGAAGCCATCAAGACAGTCTGGTAGTGGCTTTCTGATAAGTGCAATAGATTTCATGTTCCTGTTGAAGAAAACTTCAGAAAGACATCTTATTTCCAGCTATTTGGCAACTCAAATAGTGTTACTTTTTGCTTTACTTTGCTTCTGTCAGTAATAGGCAATATATAGCTGTCCTGTTTTTGTTGCAATATGGATATCATAGTTAGGAAATTGTTTTTAAACAGAAAATAAACTTTATATTTTACACATTTTAAACTTCACCTTGAACTTTCATCTAAATTGAAGACAGACAGCTGCTCAGATTATACAGTGATTCCATGTGAGAGAGGAGGAAAAAGAAGAATAGGGAATAATCCTTGCTTTTGCTATTATTATTATTATTATTATTAAATATTTATTAAGGCACCACAGAGAGTGGAGTGAGATGGGGTAGGGAGTTGCAAAGATTAGGGGCAGCACGGCAGAAGTCTTGGAGGCGAGTGTGGGAGGATGTAATGAGAGGTGTATTGAGGCGGAGGTCAGAGACAGAGTAGAGTGGCTGAGTAGGTATGTACCTAGAGACAAGATCAGAGATGTAAGGTGGGGAAGTGTTTGTAAGTGTGAGGGTAAGGAGCTTGCACTAAATGCTGAAACAAATAGGGAGCCAATGAAGGGATTTACATAGAGGAGAAGCGCGAAAGAGGTGTGGTGGGAGAGGACGATGAGCCCAGCCCAGAGTCAAGAAGGGAGACATTAGGACACCTACACCATCTCCTTGGCAGTCCCCAGGATGGAGAGTGTGGGAGAAGGAGAAACCCCCGTGGGAGAGTGCAGCAAGGGAAGCAGTATCAGTGGGGGAGATCCACGTTTCTGTAAAAAATCAAATAAACTGGCAGAACAAATTTTCTTGAGGTGAGAAGGAAATAAGTTCAAAATTCAAAACAAAGTTATTGAGATATGAAGCTTGCAGCCAGGGAGGGACAGAAACATCAGGAGTAAAATATGGAGTTGCAGGTGAATGCTGAATGTTGTCCTCGTGCAGCTGTGTTTTCTGGTAGAATATTTCCCTACTGTTCTCCAATTGTTCAAGTCTTGTGTAATTTTTGCTTTGCTATACAAAATGGTGTATGCACTTGTAACAAATACACACTGGCTGGCACAGCTTCTGTCTGTTCAATAAGTGAATAAACCCCCAATAATAGCACATTACAAAGACAGTCATAAAGTATTAGGCAAACTATAAATTAAATATAAAATAAAGAAACATCTCAGATCTGCAGGATTATGACCTTTTGTAACAGTAGTATTGGGTAGCATGTTCTTCTTTTTTATCTCCGTTTTAACTCAAAGAATAACTCAGAATTAAGCTACATTATTTCTAGTAAACTAAACACACTTAGAACACACAAGCTAATGCAGCCACACAAAATCCAGCATTTGCTATACTATTTTTATTGACAGATGATTTCAGGATGTCACCCGCCGGGGTATCGGGCAGCTCACCCGACCCACGGCAAACTTACCTGGCTCCGGCGGACCGCTCTGTCCCGGGCGCCGCCATCTTGACTTTCGGGTAGTCGCATGCGCAGACCCGCAACTTATGAAATCACTGACTGCCTTCCTATTGGCCAGGCTATCCTGGCGCCGAATACAAAAAGGCACTTCCTCCAAACCTTCAGTGCCTGTTCCTCAGTTGCCTTTGGGTACCTAAGAAGTGGCTACTATTCTACTCTACTCATCTGCAAAGCTGACACTCTATTTCAGTACCGGCTACTCTACTCGTCTGTAAAGCTGACACTCTATTTCAGTACCGGCTACTCTACTCGTCTGCAAAGCTGACACTCTATTCAAGTACCTGCTACTCTACTCGTCTGCGAAGCTGACACTCTACTCAGGTACTAACTATTCTACTCTACTCGTCTGCAAAGCTGATACTCTATTCAAGTACCTGCTACTCTACTCGTCTGCGAAGCTGACACTCTACTCAGGTACTAACTATTCTACTCTACTCGTCTGCAAAGCTGATACTCTATTCAAGTACCTACTACTCTACTCGTCTGCGAAGCTGACACTCTACTCAGGTACTAACTATTCTACTCTACTCGTCTGCAAAGCTGACACTCTATTCAAGTACTTGCTACTCTACTCGTCTGCAAAGCTGACACTGTACTCAGGTACCAGCTATTCTATTATACTCATCTGCAAGGCTCACACTCTATTCAAGTACCTGCTACTCTACTCGTCTGCAAAGCTGACACTCCACTCAGGTACCAACTATTCTACTCTACTCATCTGCAAAGCTGATACTCCACTCAGGTGCCGACTATTCTACTTTATTTGTCTGCAAGGCTGACACTCTTATCAAGTTCCTTCTACTCTCCTGCCTTTCCAAAAGGGTCTCGCTTAGTACTCTGGCAGGGGTCGCGACCTGCGAGCAGACGAGGCTAAGACCATACGGCTTTGCGGCAGTTCCTGGTGAACACCATCTGCTCGTTAGACTCTGCGCCCTGTTAGTGTAAATGCTAAACTGTGCAGATCCTAGGATTCGCATCGTAAAGACCCGGATTCAATGGAGACCGTGACACAGGATTTATCAATCCTCACTATTTTCCATTTCATTGTTGATTCACTGAGTAACACTATAGACAGAGAATTGTAACTTGAGTGACATCTTTACTTTCGCTGGGTATGATATGTTGACAGTCAAGAAGGTAATTTATAAACTGCAAAATCTGCATACACACAATGCTTTCTTATGTGCACGAGTGTGTCTACTTGTCCATAATTCGTGTTTAAAGGTGCATACCCACTTCATGGCCTTTGGAAACATCTCTGCAAAAACACAGTGGGGCTGCTTTTATTGCATGTAGAACTTTTGTGTGGTTACAGATTTCTTTTATGACATTCAGCTCCATTCTGGTACTCCAGGGCACATGGTATGTTCTTTGAACTATTTCATCTACACCACTTACATTTATTGTATACCATGTTATGTTCTTTATTTTATCTACTTTATTGTATACCAGCTGTTTCTTTATCCTATCATGTCATGTTTTTGTCAGACTCGTAGAAGACAGTAGATACACTGGAATCTTGGGCAACACCATGTTTTCTACGTTGTTACTCGTGAAACTGTGAGAGAAAGATACAACCTTCCACTGGATCATAAACATTATAAAATAATGCAAAAATAAAAGACAGTAGATACACTGGAATCACTAACTGGTATTTATGCTACTGAATAGCGCTATGGAATATGTTGGCGCTATATAAATAAATGATAATGATGATGATGAATAAGAAGGTGCGGAGTCTAACGTACCCCCGCAAGGAGGTTTGGGCTTAGCTGCAAAGGGTATGCAGGTCGCAGTTCTCCAAGATAGTTACCAGTGTAGAGATAGAGAATGGTCAGGACGGTCCGGGTCAAGCCAATCAGGAAGAGACGGTAGCGAAGGGAGATCCACAGAGAGGTCAAACAGGCAGAGGTCACAATAATCAGACAGGAATAGCAATGATCCAGAAGAATAGTCAGGCAGCCAGGGTCAACAACCATAGGAGATAATGGGAACAATCCAGAGAATAGTCAAGGAAGCCGGGTCAAACCAAAGGAAGCAATAAATGTATATAAATAACGCTGGAGACAGGAGACCTGATACTCTGCCACCCTAATGGTGCCAGAGTAGCGTTTAAATAGAGGCAGCTGGGCTGTTATATGAGGAGGGGAGGGGTGGTCAGACACGCTGACCGCCAAAAGAATGGAAGTGTCCAGTTACCTAGAAATGGGATGTGTTACTGCACATGTGCCCAACAGCGCAGTGACGGCCAGGACGCCCCCGTTCGGAACTACCAGGTGCCCGTCCCCCCTCCAGGGAAGAACAGCGGGGACGGCATCTGACAGTATTCAATTTTGCACATTGCTTCTCATTACTTTGCTATGCTTTGTGCAGCTCTCTGCTACTGTATGCTCTCCATGTAACTGATGTCTCTGCCACTTACACATCTGTACTCTTTTTCCGATTTATACCCCCTCCTCCTCTGCCCTGCAACACCTTTAGTAGCTGCACCAGCTTACTCTCTCATCACTCACTCCACTTATTCCAATCTTCCATTATCACCACATACGCTCACTTTAGTCCTTGACGTGGCTGTTTCTGCCACCAAACACATTTCTGGTACTTCCTATTTCAACTGTGGCAATCTAAACTAACCAACTACCTATATAAGTGCTCCCGCACTTATAAAGCCCCACTGGAAGAAATCCAGCTCCAACGCTGGTTTTCTCCACTAAAAAATTCATTCTTTTTATAAATAAATTGTCCTTCATCTACTTCAATTCACTTTTCTGCCCATCGCCACCTAATCTCTTTTCATCCCTTACATGCCATGACTTTGGCACCTACTTCAATGACAAAATCTACACAATTTGACAAGATGCTGGGCTCTGTTCTGTCCTCTGTACACCTCTTCTCCCTGCAATTTAATTTGCTCCTTCAGCATCCAGTACCACCTTTATGCCAAGGACACCCAAATTTACCTTCACTACTCAAACCTTACCCTTCTCTACTATCCCACATGTCCTCTCTGTGATCTTCACCTTCTGTCTGCTCCTACTCATCTACCTTGTATATCCATGTGTCATGTTTTACGTATATGCTGTTTTCCCTACTGTCCGGCCATGCTGAGCATTGTAGTACACTACAAATAAACATTTACTACTGCTAATAATGTGCACCCAGAAATGCATTTTCCAGCATAAGTGCAGCTGGAAGGCAAAATGCTTCCCCATTATAAGTACAGGGATGAAACCTAAATTAATTTAAAATCCAAAAATTTGTTGATTTTTTTTTTATTTTCCCCTATTACATATATACATATATTATTATTTTTACTGAGGGAATTGTTAACTGTGTACTGTTTGCTGTTTTACTATAAATAAATGTTGGTTAACTGGATTCATACCCAGTAAATTATACTCCTAATAATTCCTAATGATCCTCTCTGTTGATCTATAGTTAATATTACTGTATATAAAGTAAAACTATATTTAATCCCTTGTTTTTTATTTTCTTTCTAACTTTTTTTTTTCTTTCTTATTTCCATCTACCAATAAAGATTTACATTATATCCTATCTACCATTTAATATCCTATTGTTATAACCTCCCTCTTTATGAGAGAAGATCAGTTTCTTGGACCTCCTTTCATGTACAATTTCTTTTTATCCATATCAACTGGCTTTTGGGGATGCTTTAAATCCATAATTGTTACTTATGGCATGTCAATATGTTATCCAACTGTGTACAACCATAAATAACCTCCTTGGACAACACTTTCACAAGCTTTACAACTAAATTCAACTAAAAGCTACAAACAAGCTGAAACATTAGGTTTAACTCCTTCCAAATACAGAATACATTGACCAGCGACAACATTAAAACCACCTGCTTAATATTGTATAGGTATCCCTTATGCCACCAAACAGCTCTGACCTGTCGAGATATGGACACCACATGACCTCTGAAGATGTCCTGAGGTATCTAGCACCAAGACGTTAACAGCAGATCCTTTAAGTCCTGTAAGTTGCTTTTTCAGCACATCAAACAGATGTTCGATCGAATTGAGAGCTGGGAAACTTGGAGGCCAAGTCAACACCTTGAACTCTTTGTCATGTTCCTTAAACCATTCCTGAATTTTTATTGCAGTGTGGCAGGGCGCATTGTCCTGCTAAAAGAGGCCACTGCCAGCAGGAAATACCGTTGCCATGAAGGGGTGTACTTGGTCTTCAACAATGCTTAGGTAGGTGGGTATGTGTTAATATAATATCCACATGAATGTCAGGACCCAAGGCTTCCCAGCAAAACATTGCGCAGGGCGTCACACTGCCTCCACCGCCTTGTCTTCTTCCCACAGTGCATACTGGTGCCATCTCTTCCCCAACTAAACAATGAACACACACCTGGTCGTCCACATGATGTAAAAGAAAACATTATTCATCACCTTCTTCCATTGCTCCATGATTCAGTTCTGGCACTCATGTGTCTATTGTAGGTGTTTTCGGCGGTCAGCATGGGCACTTTGGCACTCCGGTTATGCAGCCTCATACGGAACAAGCTGGGATGCATTGTTCTGATACCTTTCTATCAAAGCCAGCATTAACTTTTTCAGCAATTTGTGCTACAGTAGCTCGTCTGTGGGATTGGACCAGGTAGGCTAGCCTTAGGTCCCCACACGCATCAATGAGCATTGGGCGCCCATAACCCTGTCGCCGGTTCACCTTTTGCCCTTCCATGGACAACTTTTGGTAGGTACTAACAACTGCATACTGGAAACACCCCACAAGACGTACCATTTTGGAGATTCTCTGACCCAGTCGTCTAGCCATCACAATTTGGCCCTTGTCAAAGTTGCTCAGATGCTTACACTTGCCCATGTTTCCTGCTTCCAACACATCAATTTCAAGAACTGGCTGTTCACTTGCTGCCTAAAAAATTCCACCCCTCAACTGGTGCCATTGTAATGAGATAATTAATGGTATTCACTTTACTTGTCAGTGGTTTTAATGTTGTGACTGATCATTGTACATATATTTGGCATCATTTCCTTCCTACTGTATTATTATTATAGGGATACAATAAATCACAGAGGTTCTGTGTCCATATAAATACACAACGCTATAGGCCATGCTCTTATACAGGTTACAGAAATCCAAGGTAATATTGGTAATAATTTAGCCTCCAAACTTTCAAGTGTTCCCTGAAAAACTCACCTCTTTAGGTATGCTTATCAAATTTCCAAACTTCCCTAGGTATTATATCTTATTGCCACCCCTCTACAGTTCACACAAAACTTGCTTTCTCTTTCTATTCTCATACAACCCTCTGACCCCCACACCAACATTGCTGTTTGATTGGTTCAAATAGTCATCTAAGCACGTTTTTCCATTGCAATCTGGTTGGATCAATATGCAATATGTAGCACTTAATCTCATGTATCAAACTTCTATTTTTCTATAGATTGTAAGCTTGCGGGCAGGATCTTCTTACCTCTCTGTCTGTATTACCCAGTATTTTTTTTATAACTTTTGTTACCCATTGTTAAGGGCTACAGAAAATGCTGGCACTATATAAATATTATTATTATTAATAATAATAATAACAATAATATACAACTTCTATATTATAATATACAAGTTGGTAATAAGTTGTAATAGCAGAACTATTTTTATTGAAATTATTTTCAGCACTTTACATACATATTATATATATATATATATATATATATATATACATACACACACACACACACACACACATATATATATATATATATATATATATTTCATTATAAGCTCTTGTGTATTAAATATGGGATGTATAAGCCCATATAGAGACTATATTTAGGAGTTAGTTACAATTACATGCAAGCATTGTCTCACACAAATCCTTTGCTGGCATTATCTCTGCTGCCAATCTGCCAAGGAAGGGTGGGCACAGCCCTACATGTACTGCATATATCTGGCAGGCAGATGGATAAATCTTATACCACACCTCTACTGATAGCATTGTTATATTCCATTCATAGGAAGTCACTTGCTGGAATTGTTTTCAAAACCACTTGATTTTTCTTCTCTGAAAGGATATTAACCGGAATCTTTACAATATTTATTATTCAAAATAAAACATTAGAAGGAAAATAGACTCCTGCTAATCAGCTGCACTTCTGACATCAGCAAACATTGTTCTTTTGCAGTGGAATACTATTCCAGTCCAGGTGACTAGTATTATTTTTATGATGGCAGAATGCGTGGGAAAAGGAGGAACACTAAAATACATTATGTTAGAAAAGTCTTGTTAAATGTGTGAAAGTTAGCTTGCTTGGGAAAGCCCTGCAGCAGAGGTGAAATACACAAACGTAGTAAAGGAATTAAGTAATTGTAGACACAGGGGGAACCCTAATTAGGAAAACAAGATCAAAGGCTTATTAAATGAGGAAAAGTCAGTCTAAATAAGCTAAACAGCAACATCATGTTCCTGGTGCTGCAGGACAGGATCTTGCAACAGCAACACTTGGACACTGGAGAAAAGGTTTATTCTGCACGTCCCTGTGAAGTATGTCAAGTTTTTACATGCCACGTTTTATGGGTGAACATATATTTGTATATTAAAACAAGCAACATTTAGAAACATTAGTATTTAGTGACTGTTAATGGAAATGAGTAGTGGTTGTGTAGAGGATGAGGTGATTAGAAATAAGTTTCCTCAATCATTTAATATGACTGATCTTAAACAAGCTCAGTCAAATCTAATGACAAATTAATTAGATTGCACATTTTGTGATATAGTGCAGGGCCAGATTAAGGGCCACATGGGCCTGGGGCTGAAAATGATAAAGGGCCTATTGTGAGAAGTGCCATCCCACTGGAGGAGTGGCAGAGATGTATGGGTGTGGCCAGATGTGTGTGGGAGTGTCCAGCACCATGGATATATATACATTCACTGTCCACTTCGGTAAACCTGAACACCTGCTAGTTAATGCAATTATCTAATCATCCATTCATGTGACAGAAACTCTGCATAAAAGCATGCAGACATGGTCAAAATTTGCAATTGTTGTCCAGACCAAACATCAGATTAGAGAACAAATGTGATCTAAGTGACTTTTACTGTGGAATGATTGTTGGTGCCATATGGGTTGTTTCAGTACCTCAGAAACTGCTGATCTCTTGGGATTTTTACACTTAATAGTCTCTAAAGTTTACAGAGAACAATGCTCAAAACCAAACCAAAAATATCCAGCGAGTGACAGTTCTGTGGGTGGAACCACCTTGTTAATGAGACACGTCAGAAGAGAATGGCAAGGCTGGTTCCAGCTGACAGGAAGGTGACAATAACTCAATTAACCATGGGTGGTATGCAGAAGAGAATTTATGAATGCACAGCACATCCAAACTTGAAATGGATGTGCTACAGCAGCAGAAGACCACACAGCACCCTTGTGACCACCACACAATGCACAGCACCCTTGTGACCGCCACACAATGCACAGCACCCTTGTGACCGCCACATAATGCACAGCACCCTTGTGACCGCCACACAATGCACAGCACCCTTGTGACCACCATACAAAACATAGTACCCTTGTCGCTGCCACACACATAAAGAGCAACTTTGTGACCGCCACACAATCAGAGGGCAGCCATGAGACCGCCACCTAATACAAAGAGCTAAATATGATTTTTATTGAAACAAACTGTGCAGTTAATGTGTGAGAATGTGATTATTAGCTGTTGGTTATTTTCATACCTCTGAATACCTCAAATGGCCAAAGCGGAATGTATAAGATTTATTATGTAGAACTACTCTTTCTTCAAGTGTTCATACATATGAGCAGGCTTCAAAATACCAATAGTTAGTTAACTGTCAGTAGCACCAGGGCACAATCGCCATTGATAAAGTTGGTAACTTTGTTGTAAAAAGAACTGATCCCTACTTTAATACACATGAGCCATTCACACATGTATATTATATTTTCACATGTCCTTTGTTGGGCCTATTGTCACATATTCTGTGTTGTCACATATCACCTCTTGGACCTGTTGTTATATATTTCCTGTTGGGCCTGTTGTCACATATACCCAATTGGCAGCCTGTTGCCCTCCAACAACAAGACTGCCCCCTGGCAACCAGGGAAGCCTCACCGCCCTGAACCCCCCACCCTGCGCCAGGTGCCCTCACAATTTTTTTTTTTCTTGCTGGCCTGGGCCTATTTCTGTGGAGAGACCTGGGGCAGCAACCCTATTGTTAATCCGGCCTTGATATAGTGACTGAAAAGTATGTACTATGCAACATGGAACAAATGTTATATTTTGTGATGGATCTGGATATATGGGAGGGATTTCATGTTTACAGTACTTATTATTCTTTAACACTGAAATAAATTGTCAAAGGTCATTTACAAGAGTATAAAACAGGCGCCTTCTGCGATGTCTGCGCCATTTGTGCCTACTCTTGTTTGAGTGCATCCTGTCTGCGCGGCTGCAACACTTTGCACTTTTTGATAAAAGGAGGTGGGCAGACTGTGGACATTACTTGCGGAGCACTGATTAGGTGCATGAGAGCGCAAAACTATGCACCGTCATGAAAAATTAAGATTTTGTTGCGCTGGGCTGTATTATTTATCTATATCTCATCTATGGGTTGGGGAAGAGGCATTTAGGGGTTAGGTGACTGTTTACTGGGTTTGCACAGCATTATTCTTAACACAAAAGAATTTTACATGTACTCAGGAGGTGTCAGGAGTCATCCTATATCATCAATGTCATCACCATTACTCTGTAATGATTCACTAAGCATTGATTTTTCAACACTGTAGTGCGATGGTATTGATGGGTGTGCCACTAATATTCCCTGTTATTTTTTGTTAAAATGTGTCAAGCTGAAGTAGTTTGATTGAAACATCTCTGCAAATAGATGGTTGTTCGATCTTTGTCCTTTTATGATTAGAATGCATACAAACATGTATATAAATACAACACTTGGGGAAAGTTTCAAGGAAGGCAATAAATGGCAACATTCCATTTTGAATTTTATTGATTAAATCTGGAAAAAAATATAAACGCCCAGACCCGCATTTCCAAAACATTTCACACCTTTTATTTATTGTACACTGTAAATAGAAACAAATAGGAAACTCAAAATAATTTTCTTGAGTACTGCACTCAACACATGACTGTACAACATTATATAATGCCCAGCTCTACAATGTAACCCTCCATGTATAAACTAAATAATATTTTATTAATGTAGAACACTTTCCTGTAAGAGATACTATGTTATTATGATACAATACAGCAATTTCTCATTGTCCCACAAAACACACTGAGGACCTCCAGGAAAATGTGAAAAAAAGGTAATGCTACCAATAGCAATAAAGCAGGTGCTTGTTTTCATTGTCTACAATGTACTACAACATGTTTGATGTATGAGCTGTTTTTCACATACAGGTGGGATTGACAGTTTGACAGGAGCCTCACAAATCACTATTCTGTGCCATTGTTAACATTTAGATGTTCGAAATGGATACTTGGATGCCTAGTTCTTCCTACTTTAAACTTGTCTATATTTTTTGCTGCCGTTAACTTTGCAATGCTCTGGCTACAGGTTGTTATAACCCTTCATCTACTGCTTGTCCGAATCCTCCGTTTTGAAGAATGGATGTAATAGCAGCCCTGACCTTCATCAAACGCATCCTAAAATGACAGCATTTGATTGGTTGCTGTGGGCAACACCATGTTTTCTACGTTGTTACTCGTGAAACTGTGAGAGAAAGATACAACCTTCCACTGGATCATAAACATTATAAAATAATGCAAAAATAAACTAGATGGGATCTTATGGAAATTGCTTCTTATATAAAGCAGTACGAGAAGAGAATCAATCAGGGTTTGGCTTACAGTACAGTAATCATTTATCTTCTTTCCTTCTTCTGCTTCATCAGCTTCTTGCTTTCTTCTCTTCTCCTTTTATTGACTGGGTTCCGTGGATCATATATCTCAAACGTGTCTTCGTCTTGCATGGTGGCATCTTTTACCTTACGACTTTTCTCATCAAACTGAAGCACATGAGACATCCTGAAAAATTATAATAATAAATTAAGATGTAAGTAATAATGTGGAAAGTACTGGTAATACATTCCCCTATTATCAACTTTCATTTATATTGCGCAGCATACTCCATAGCGCTTTATGATTGGGGACAAACAGATATAAAACAAGACTGGCTATTACAGACAAAGCGGTAGGAAGATTCTGCTCGCAAGCTTACAACCTATAGAAACTATAATTAAGGTCAAATTAATATAAAAATGACAATGTACAATGCACTACAGAGATACTAGATGCTATAAATTATCCTGACTGGTGCTTAACGCCTTACTTTACATGTATTTAATGATAGGAAAGTTAAAGATGTGTGGTAATATTGATATTTCATTGGGGCAAAGTTTAAGCATATAGATACTGCACATGTATACAGTATATAAATAGTAGCTTGATGAATGTAAAAGTTTTACAGGATCCATCTTACATTTAAATATGAAGTGTTCTTCGGTATAAGTAAATTCCAGGCATGGTTATTGAAATGGAGTAGTCCTCCCACATTCAACCAAAACTGTGCAACAAGAGCGAAACGCGTGTGTCCATCATGAGTTTTTTTTTTTAAAGTCAAAAGATTGAGATGTATGTTTTGTCCACAGGGTTATAATTACAGATTATTCTGCCTTAGGAGACAGATATATAGAAATAAAAATACATTCTTGAAATTTAATGCAGTTAGCGAGAGAATCTCTGTCTTATAACTTTGCGACTGATACTGTATCTATGCCAAAGAGACTTTGTTGAAGTTTACTCCATGGTGAACCATTTAATCACTTCTGAAGGCATTAGAGGACAAATTGCATTATTTCTACATTACTTTCACATTAAATATATATTTTTCTAGGAATCAAATGTTTCTCTCGTTCAACACCATTTATTCAACTGTCTGAAAATAATATAAAAATTATACTATATCTATCATATATATGTATAGGAACCACATTGCCATTGTGCAGCTAGAACTGTTTCTCTACAGTTATACAATCCCATGTATAAAGTTTTCTGTTGGTTATCTGCACACATCTAATGTAGGTCCCTCCTGTAACACAGCCCAGCTGGAAAATCTGCATTGACTCATTTTCACCACTACCCTCCATTGTAGTGCCACTTGAAAAATTACTTAGTACACCCACATAATTGGGTCTCATGATGCAGGATAGCAGAACTCTCCTATGTCAATACACTATGTTGTTAGGATGTCATGGAGATGGAGTGAGGAATATTGTTTTCCTCACTCCAATCAATAGCTGTAATGTGCATCCTTAGACTGCACACATGCACTCTCCAGAGGCACACATTAAACCGTTTAAGATTTCACCCACTTGGGAGACTGTAACACAAAAGGACTCTAGGTAATTTTTATTGTTTTGAGCAACAGCGATCTTTAAGGGAAGTCTTCGCGACAGCCAACGATTTTCTTATGTATGACCTGGCTGGACGGATTTTATGAACCACATGTGATATTGTGCGGACAGACTGGTTCTGTACTCTAGTGGCATACATCTACACTGGCATCATTCTTTGTGAGCAGGGAGAGATCAGTGTGAATCAGGTTTTATCTTGGCCTCGTCAGTCACCAATAAGGGATCCTTACACATTACATATACTACTCGTGTCTAATTGATCTCTGCAGTCACTGAATAGAGTACACTCGCCAATTTTTTTTTTATCATACACAAAACTATCCTGAGATTACCCTATATCAATACATCAACCATACACAAGGTGTAGCACTTGGTTTGATACATATTTTCTGTAAGAACATCTCCCTCTTCCATATCGTGACAGAGCCTCAAGTTGCGGCCACTTAGCAAATTGCAGAGCAAATTAGAATGCTATACTATATAAATAAAGTATTTTACTTATGTAACTAAACTAGTGGCCAGCTGAGTTTTTAACAGTTTGACAAACTTGGCCTTGTAATAGTAATGGCTGTGCAATTGTACCCCATTCCCTGCCCCTTTTCTCTTTTGTGCCCTGCTATGAAAATCCAATAACATGTATTTTAAAAACTATTAAAACTGTACTCTTATTTTACTCTACAAAGAGATACTAACTACTGTTCACTGTTAATTGGAAAACAAAATAAAAAATCTAAGAACAAAAAATATTAGTAATTACCATAAAATGGAATGTAGGAATTACACACAAAAACTTTCTGAAATAAATATGACTTTGGAAATTCGGGAATATATCAACTATTGCTATCTATTATAAGTATGCTTTCTACATTGAGAAAATCCAGTAATAACATGTGAAATTGTATTTAGTATTCATTTATAACAATCTACATGTAGTAGTGCTTCAACAATTCTGAAGTAGTTTGACATTTGTTATAGAAATATATATAACCCAAAAAGGTTCATTTACAAAAGTGAAAAAGCCCAGTGCAAATATGGTCTTGTTCCATAAGGCACCTATATTTGTGGAAATGCATCGTTCTCTACAGATAATCACATGTACTGACCTGACCTGAAGGAATTGGGTGCATTGGAATCATACATTGCTGAGTGAGCCTAGTTTTGCACCCACATGCAAATATGATATTTCATTTTGTGGGATGGCATTATTTAATGAGATCAAGGGGTAGAGAGATGTATTTTGGGTTCCATGCTTTTTCCACCTCTCTCTGGGGTGTTGGAGATTGGATCTATTCCTACACTGTCAATAGGAAGCATGCAGTACATTTGTGGAAAACACATTTGACGGCACATTTTGACCAACATAATAAAAAAAAAACTAAAGCACACAAAAGCTGACATGTAATAGACATTTGTCCTATCACTCCCATGAGTAAGTTAAGACTTAGGCCATACTGAGCAGTAGTTTATCAAAAGTGTAGAAGTGGGTGAAGCTGGAATTTCAGCTGACTATTTCCACCATGTGGTTTTTCAGGTGGATTCACAAACTCACAAAACTAATTGTAGATTGCAAGATTTTGGAAGTGGGGGGCAACTTGAAATGTGCTAATTGAAAAATTAGGCATACTTCTATACAAATAAGCAGTGTGGGCCTCCTTTTTTGAGTTTTTTTTTAAAACAAACAATAATTAACAGCATAGACAAAACTTTGTGCCCAAAGCTTCCCTGAATCAGTGTACTATGTACTTAATAAGTGTTGCCATAGAGCTCCATTGTGTTTTACAGACCACTAACACGTCTGAACGCTGCAGACAACGGACACTCATGTGAGCAGTGTGTGTACAGCTCGTTGTTTACATGATTTTAGGCGATCAAAATCAGAGCATGTTCAATAGGCTTTAAAGCAGTAATGGGCAACTGGCGGCCTCAGGGCCACATGAGGCCCTTCGAGCCCCCCCCTGCTCATTCTTGGTTTATTGTCGGATTGGTTTGTTATAGCTTGTAACACATGTTTGACATGTCTGCTGATATCTTATAACAGATAGGCGTCTCTTTCTTTGATTAAATGTATTGTTTCTAAGTTAGTACTGAGATTAAGGGTACTGTGCGGCCCTTTTGAAAGCTAGAGGACCAACCCATGCGGCCCTGAAGTGCTTTAACTTGCCTGTCATTGCTTTAAATACTTTAAATTTAAATACTTTATTCATGATGAATAAAAATCTTTGTTTATTAAGAATTGGGGGTTGCCAAAGAAGCATACTGAATAAGTATTTTAAATATGTACTGGGACGGAACAATGTCAGTAAACACTGCAGTTACACACTGATCATCACTGAAACGTGTCTTAATTGGTTTTTGTTTTGGTTAAACAAAGGCTGAAAAATGAGATGTATTTTAACTTGGAGATTTTCTTTGGCCGGGCTGGTGTGTCACGTTGCCTGGAATCTTCTAAACTAATCCCTACTGCAGTGACACCTACAAATGAGGCAGAGCTGATCAGCTGCAGGCTTCCTCACTACAAGTACAGCCAAGAACGTCTTCATTACTCTTGCAGATGTTACTTTACACCACTGGGGATTCATTCAATGTTTGAAAACACCAGTTTACTCAATTCTTGTAACTGTAGTAAAAAACAAACAAAACATGCATTAATATCTAAAACAGTATTTATGCAGCACATTCTATATTATATACAAAAATGTAATTTTTCCTTACTAGTGTAAAAGTTTTAAAACTTTACAGAATGGCAAGTTTTATATAGCTTATAAGAGAGATACAGCTATACAAGTTGGGCAACTTTAACGCATAGTTGTCTATTCTCCTGGAAGGTGCAGGAGACTCCCATGATAGCAGTGCCACCTTCTGCATCCTGTCCACTATCCTAGTGATGTGGGTGTTGCTTAATCAAGCGATTCAACGCGAATCTCTCCATCATGGACCCGCCCCCGGCTGTAAAAGGTCTAAAATCACGGGCAGTTTTAGTCATGGCGGACGCGGGCACCGCAGCGACTCTTACCTGTCTTCTGCGGGCGTCCCGGCTGTTGCTATGACGTCACTTCCGGTGTATTCGTCCCGGTTGCCTGGGCAACAACCGGGACACTGGGGTTCTCCTGCCACCGCGCCCGGCCAGCTGTCAAACAGCCGGGCGCGTGCGCGCAGGTCTGTACAAGACCAACCACTCAGGGCTGCGAGTTAATTAGCAGCTGCACACTCTCCCCTCATTTGTTAGCACAGCCATGTATTTATTAGGCTACTCCTGGGGATTCTGTTAGGGCTCTTCCCTGATTGGCTTATAGGACTATTTAAGGCAGTGAGGACTGAGCCTCACTGCCGGTTATAGCGTTCTGTCCCAGTACTGCTGCCTGCTCCTATGCTATTGTTTGGTGTTAAACCTTAGATTGATTGCCTGTGTATGACCTTTGCCTGTCCCTGGATTCTGAACCATTGCCTGTGACCCCGACTTATTGCCTGTATCCGGATTCTGAACCATTGCCTGTGACCTCAACTTATTGCCTGTACCCGGATTCTGAACCGTTGCCTGTGACCCTGCTGGTACCCAACATCTCTGGCCTGTCTCTATTCCGTGGCTACCTCCTGTACCTGTACGCGGCCGTGTGAGTATAAAGTTATACTGCTTTGAGTTTAAGTCCTGGGGGCCTCTGAGTACCTGTGAGCATAACCAGTCTCTACGGGAAAGGCGGCTGCTAAAGGTGAAGACCTCTTCTACCTGTTCTATAAGTTTATACCGCACTGGTTGCTGTAACACAGAGGAGGGTGGCCACGCGGGAACTTCCCTCCGGGAGATCAAAAAATGTTGGTAATTATGCTCTACCCCACTGGTCTTTCTTTTTAAATGCAGGTGTTGTTTTAATTGATAGTGAAGTATCCTTTCTTCATCTACACAATGTATTATTTAGATGTGGCCTGCTTTTAGCCCTAGGGGATGAATGCAAGAAATCATTTATACTAGCAGCATCATTCCAGCCCCTCTGTCCACTCATCTACCCTCCAAGTAGACCAAAGCAATACTCAGGCATCATCCTGCCCTGGTGTAATGGACACAACAGGATAATTTTTCTCTTCATACCCCACAGTGGTTGTAGGGGATGGGGGACACAAAAAATGCACATTGAGGCTCTGAGGAAAAAAGATAAGTCTCCTAGTGGGGAACTTCTACCGTTACAACGGTAAAAAATCACTGCTTGATTTTCCTCTCGCCTCTATTGGGTGCGAGGAAAAATTGAACAGAGATTTCTGCTAAAATATCTGGCGCAAAGTGTCTCCAGAATGCACGCAGATACTTTGCGGCTAATTGAATTCCCCCCCCCCCTCGAAGGCGTATTATACATGAGACACATTTACAGACACGCCTTTACTATACTCTGCCAACGTTAGAACGCCCCTCCCTCCCCTGTACCGCCAATCATGGTGCATATCAGCATAAGTGCCAGAATCATGTAAGTCTGGTACATAGGTTTATATGGGTTCAACCACTTTATGCTTTCACGCAAGATACACTATGCAAACTAACGTACATCCCACTCTACATCAGCCCCATAATCTTTTCTGTTAATTTTGAATGAGGACGTGAAATACACAGAGCTTATATGTATATTCCCGCAAAGTACTGTAAATATCTGAAACAACTATTCCTCACTTAAGTATGAAAGTAAACGCTTGGTAAGATTATCCCAAAATGTTCACGATTTAACTGAACAGTGATTCATAACTTTCATGACTATGATGTAATACTTCAGGGAAATGTGCCAGACAGAAGAAAATGAATGCAAAGCACATAAAATGTCACATGCAAAAAAAATTCCAATATATATCATGCTTTGCACTTTGACCCCTGTGGTCCAGGTTAATATATGCACTAAATTTTGACCTACTGTGTGTTTGTTTTCAATTATCCAGGGGCAAGGATCCTTTCCTTATGCATATTCTTGTATATATGGCTCCATTAACTGTATTCTTGTAAATTATTTCCGATGCTCATACAGGAGCATTTTAGAAAAGTTAAACTACAGTAAATATATATATATATATATATATATATATATATATATATATATATACACATACACACACACACGTAAATGGTTACATACATAACATACGAGGTATCAGAGAATTATATAATTTTTTTGTACTCTGAGCCTTCCTCTAATACATGTTTAAAGACATGGAAGTTACAAAATAAACTATTTTCTTAATTCCAAAAATAGAGAAATAGGAAGACATTTGCGACAACTGTTTGAAGTTATTATACTAAACAAACTGGTCCATGGCAGACATATTTTAACCTGTCTGTTTTTACACACACACAAAAAAAATATCAACGTTTTTATTTAAAACACTGAACAGAACCCTTAAGAACTATTTATTGTATACCTAGTGTGCGATATTATAATACTTATGGATTTCTGCCCAGAACTCATACATTTAACATTTCCTTTCTTGTAACAAAACAAACAAAATAAATAGTTCCAAAAGCTTTTTTTTTTTTAAATTCTTCATCTGTTTGTCTTTCAACGTGTTTGACTCACTAAATTTTTTAAACAAAACAGCTATTGTGATTTTCAGCATAATAAACTCCTGACCTATATATACCTCCATAAATCACAAGTTTCAGTAGACTGAAAGGCAGACATAATTGTACAATGTCCAATGAAAACACAAACATACACAATGTAAAAAAAACTGTGTGTTAATGTCACTTTGTAAAGGGAGCGCATTTTGCAACTTTTTAAATTTGGTTTAAAAATATTTGTATTTCTCTGTGAAGAACACAGAACTTTCTGATGTCAATAAGAAAGTGAATAATAGCAGCGAGTACTGTATAGGAAGTCGACAGTAAAGCGCTACGGAATCTGCTGGCGCTATATAAATAAATGATGATGTTACTTCTTTTATTTACAGAACAATACTATGCTGATAAAGGGGATCTGCACCTTCAATTGTCCTTAACTTATCAGCTTGCACATATCCTTTTCCATTTTTATTAAATTTTAATAGCTCTATTCTGTGCAACCTAGGTGAAAGATTCCTGCCATAATACACTAATCCATTGACTGTCTCAATACACACATGATCATTTGGTGATCATGTCTTTGTGAATGATAAAAACAGTAGCAATATTTTACATTTGCAGCTTCCTGTAAAAATGGTATGAGATATATTGTATGGAAATCTGTTATCCTTAAAGTTCTGAAAAATGGGAAAAAAAAAAGTAAATTATTGCTGCATTTTGGCGATTTCGGTACATGGACAGGCATGATCACCAAGCACAGTGCTCCAAATTATGGAAAATAAATCCTTCTCTGGAAACCCTTAAATCCTACGTTTATCTGTAACCCATATATCACATACATACACGTCTATTAGCTTGGATCATGAAATGTCTGTCTATAAGGCAGGGTTCCATATGGATCTATTTTTCTTTTCAGACGGAAGAAGGAGCCAATGAATAGGAGCAGAACTGTGGCAGAATATAAATATAACAGGTTTGCCATTATATATATATGCTATAGAAACATTTCCAAAACCACGAGTTTATATAAAAAATAAAAAAAAAATGAAAGAAAAATCTCCCAGTTTAGTCTTGTGTGATGTTGTTGCTATTTCTGTCTGTGGAAAGCTCCCATGTTTTAGCAGACATGAGCTAGTATATTAACAATATGGGACAACCAGGGCAGATAACACTGTTTGATACTTCCCAAATAAAAGTAAATGCACCAGATCATGTAGCATCTATGTGAGTATGCTGTGGCTTGATGTAAGTGGTGACCGGAGATTGTGGTGCTACTCTAAGGCACTTCGACTTTTTATACTGATTCATGTTCCAATGCTAGTCCATGTGTGTAGAATATCCTGCGTGAAATAGCTCTGCGCATGCTCATAAATGGACCTTACACTAGTGAACGCAATTTCATGCAATTCATGCCCGAACTCAAATGACACTTACGAATTGAGATGCGGAATGGGGGAGAGAAGAGTCGGACTAACATAGACAATGGACAGGAAGGGCGTTCCAACGTGGATGCAGACTACTCAAGTCCAGTTTTTCTCGTAGATACGCTTGGTTTCACCCACTACAAAAATGCTGATAAAAATGATATTGCTGTCTGACACTGCATTTTCTTTGCTTTAAAAAGTACATGTGCCACTAGCTAGCAGAGAACATATATATTTATCGGAGATAGACCATAAAAATGCATTGTATTTCCAGTACACATTGAAAGCATCTTGATTTATGTAGTTAATGAAAACAAACATTTAAAACAAACAAATATTTCTATAAATGAATATACTGTTAAGAATTGTACTTTAATTTGATGTTAGTCTTTTTTTAATGGGTATTTATGTGACCTTATATTGTACATATGCATGTGTGTATACTGCAGTCTGTTGTGTGTGTCTACGTATTGGAAGTACTATTTAGCTAAAGTGTACTTGCACTCAGATTCAAATCCAAATATATCTTGAGATACGTTTGGATTTGAATACAGTGGGAACTACACACAAGTTCCGTGCTGTACTTTAAACCGCAACTTCCGTGAAAGCTACGTTCTGACTTTTTTCAAGCCCACAGCAGGGGCGCACGCAGGGGGGATTTCTGGTTCTCCAGAAACCCCTCTCCTCCGCGAAAGAACGGGTGGTAAACATTGCCGTTACACAGCAGCACTGTACTGTAAAGCAGCCGCGGTGCTGTCAAAGAAGCGTCCGCGACAGTGCTGAATTGTTCTTTGACAGCGCCGAGGCTGCTGTACAATTCAGCATCGCTGAAATGGAGCTGCTGTGCATGTGCGGCTGCATGCTCAGCAGCTCTATATATACTCACTGTTCTGCAAATAACTTGATCTGCATTACCAAGCTATCCGTGTATAATTTGTCTGGTTTTTGTATTATTTTGTTTTTTATTAGTAAAAAAAAAGTGGCCTTCAACCTATGGTCTGTATCCAAGGCAGCATTCATTAGGTTAATGCCTTATATGTACACTTGCTCCCCCCGGTGGGATGTGCAATAATAGCAACGCAGCAACCAATTTAATACCATCTTGCCATTGAATATAATTGGGGCCCGGGTAAAGGCAAGGGGAGAAGAAAGAAATAATTCAACAGTGGACGTATTCAAGGTGGCATCATACTGGATACTGACCTGATTGTTACAAGTGGCACACAGCTTTTTTGGAATGGCTTCGGGATTGCGCAGGCGGTGAAACATTTTATAGCCAGAAGAATTCCATTGTGTTTTAAGCACAGAAGTAATTTTTGGTCCAAACTAACATTGCAAATATACATTCTGGTCATTTCTTCAAAAGACCAGCACCATTCCAATATTTCCCATTTGGTCTACGAGGTTTTTTTTTTTTTTTAAGTAATGAGTACGGTACCTTAACGAATTGTTTTTATTTATTTTTTTGTCAGATCAGTCACACTCCATAATATTTTCAGCAAACAAAAAAAACCAAACAAACCTGATGCCCGTGTAAGATCTAGATATAAACAGCATGTGATCTCCTATAGAGCCATTTAGCACAGCTTTACTGATAATTCCAGATTGTGGAGCACAGTTGACAGATAATCTTACCTTTCCATCAGACACTGTTTAACCAACTGTATTTTGTTTCCTCTCCCGCCTGACGAGCGAAAGGAGCCCGTCCCTTTGAGGCAGGTTTTAGACACAGCCTGAATAGCTTACATTTTCAGTCCAGACTTGATTTCCAGTGTCTGACCTCTAATGACCTTAATTCCCTGAGTGAGGCTCAACAGCTACTTAATATATCATATTTTATTTTCAAGTTTTATAGCAGCTCTTTGTGGACAACTTCAGCGCACATTCTTTACTGTGTTTGGGTTTTCTGACAGTCTGGGGAGGACAGAGGGAAGCTGATTGTGATGGAGCTCAACTTGTAAAAGTAAAAGTGATAAATGAACAACTGCATAATGTGCTTGGAGAAAACGACCTCAGATGGAACAAATAGGAATAAAAAGGTATTAAACTGTTCACTTAAAAACATTAAATGTATCAATATTATGTGCATATACTGGTGATTATTCCCATTGTTAAATAACATTTTGCAACATGTTTGGTAGACAAAAGTATTTTTTCAGTAAACAGTGGGCACAGTACTGTACAGTGTGTACCCATCACCTACACATTAAGAGGTCATTTAACAAAGCACAAAACGTCCGACTTGTATTGCAAAAACCAGCTTTGCAACCACCTCGACTACCACCAAGGCACACGGGTTTGTGGAGCAAGATGGTGGCATCTGCGGAAGAACAGACGTTTGAACAGGCAGTAAGGAGCTGAAATCGAGTTTTGCAGACCAGTGCTCGAACAAGACTTTTTTTTAAAAATAATGGGGCTGAGATGGCACTTTTTAGGTGCGATCATTGATGTGTGGAGCGAGTACGAACACTTTCGCTCTGCAAAATTACATAGTTTTACTCCAGCTTTGATCTGACAGTCTCCGGGTCTTATAACGGGTCTGATTCATTAAGGAAAAAAAATGAGTATGTTTTCTCCTCCACAAAACCATATTACAATGCAAGGGGTACAAATTAGTTTATTATTTTGCTCATAAAGAAAATACAGACTTTTTTTTGTCATGTAGCACCCAAATACTTGATAGCTTTATTTTTACACTGAAGTTTAAAGTTGATCTAGGACATGCTAGAACTATAAATCTGTCCCCACATTTTTAATTTACCTCCCCCTCCAAAGCAACATGGTTTTGCTGAGGTGCAAAGTTACTGCCTTTCTTTTTTTTTGCTTTGCTCTCCTTAATGACTCAGGCCCAATATATTTAATCTAGTGCCCATTGTACACCTCCGTATTATGATTCAGAGGAGAAGAGCATTTTTTGCTGTGAGTAATGTAAGTAGTAAAAAGCTTCACAGGCACAAATGTGATGCATATAATGAAAACACTACTGCTGCACCCTCACCCTCATGATTCAAAGTAGAACTTTGATGTCTTTTCTACTACAGAGCAGAGCTTCTCTAGAGCCTTTTCTGCCTCTCCGCACACCTAAGCGCACTTCTAACTTGTGGAGGTGCTTCTAAAGTGTGCAGAGTAGGTACACACTTTGACATGCACAGATTAGAGGTGGCTCAGGTTGGAGACAGTGGGCTGTGCAGTAGTAGGGTGTGGCGATGTCACTGCAATAATGGTCTAAGGGGTGAATAAGTTGAAGACTGGTCCTGGTCCCAATGCAGTCCTTTAAGCCCTTTAGGTTTAAGTACATTTAACTGGTTGTTTGTTATTTCAGGGCATGCACAGAGCTGAGCCAAGTATCAGAAGGGTTAAAATATAAGCATGTAATGTAGTAACGTTTGACTTATATACAAATTAAACAATACAATAAACATTCCAAGTTCGCAGCGAGCACAGTGTTGAATATGCTACCACAGTGTTTTCCCTAACCCAATGAAAATAACTAGTTAGTCTATTGGGCAACAGTTTCCATATACTTTAGGTATAAGAGTGAAAAGTAAAGCCATATGTTCCAGGATTAACAGTCTGCAATAAATGCATCTCTTTTTCAGACAAGCTTTTTGCCTATTACAAATCACAGAAAGCACATAAAACTTTAAGCTGCATTTTCCTAATTCAATTACATGCTTACAATTTTCAGGTCCTTTCCTAAATTTCAAATGACAGAATAAAGCAGTCAATCCTTGTTTAAAGTGAAAGTTTAGTTTTGCAGATCTAAGTTTATTCTAACAATATGTATGGAGTAACTCATTTTGCTCCTGCCTTGAGATAGCCAGGAGGTACTGAATATGATAAAATCTGACAATGGCTATTGACATGCTAGAATGTAACATGAGATCATTTTATAAGAAAGCATGGCTACTCTTGCTGTTGTACAATAAATTATAATGTATATTGTGTGATGCAGACCAACTCCAGTACCACTCCTATGCCTCAGCTAATAGAAGAAGGAGATTAAGATGTTACGCTGGTGCCAGACAAGGGGGTAGGAGTCCCAGGATCTCAAAATCTGTGCAATGATCTCCTTCACTTACCAACCCTAATAAACACACAACATAATATGCAGCCCAAATAACCAACATGCAGCCCCCACAAGACACTGTATGTCCCCATGACCAGCATATTCTCTACTGCCCATTGCTTAGCTTCATTTACATACCAAAAGAACACCAGAAACCAGAGCCTGGCAAGAGGAACAGACAGGGGAAGGGTACACAAGGAGAAAGATATCCAGATTCTTCTTGCAGTAAGACTGTGTGGCAGATTTATCAAACCTTCTGAAAAGGAAAAGTGGAGGTGTTGCACATAGCAACATATCAGATTGTAGCTATAATTTATCTAGTACATTCTAGAACATATTAGCTTGAATCTGATTGGTTGCTATGGGCAACACTTTCACTTTTCCTTTTCAGAGAGTTTGATAAATCTACCCTTGTACTGTGCTGTCTTTTGGGGAGAACTAATCTAGTTATTGTTGTTTTAAGGAGCATTATTTTCTATAGTTAGGATTTTGTAATGTTTGTTTTCTTATTTATTTGTACATACATGTATTACACCTGTAAATCAAATGAAGCATATTATTGATACAAATATATAAAGAATAATAAACTAGGGATAGCTACATAACAATGATTTTAAGGAAGGAAGAACAATTAGTTATTTGGTATTACACAATAGGTTTGTAAAGAGGAGATCATAATTCACTACCGATAAGAGGTGAGAGATCGTTGGGAAGTATTACAAGTTGAAGAATCTTTTCTGGTAAGTATTACAAATTGAGGAAATTTTAGGGAGTGTTACAAGATGAGGTACCTTTGTCTGGGAAAAAAATGAATAATTCTAAAAGAAAATTTTCCCAAGGTTGAGTCAATATATTTCCACTTTAACATTTGTTTGCTTGACAATATTACACAGTATGCAGGCTATATGAGACATCTACAATTGATGTGATAACTTAAAGTATGACGTTTCAATTTCCTTGGTAACCAGCACAGAGCAAGTACAGTACTACTTGTACATGGTTTACAGGCACTCGGCAACAATAAACCTGCCCTATATGTACGATTGTGATGTTTCACATTGTCGGTTATTCTATCTCATGTAAATTCTATTTGAAGTGTAGTAAACATTCATTTCATAAATGATCATGTTTTCACATTCTCAAACTAAATAGCGCTGCAATAGCAAAACCTGATAATGTGTATTAGAATAATTAGCACTATATTACAGTAAAATAACAGTTTTCCATATCATCATTATCATAAATGTAAATAAAAGATAGCTCGGACTTGAAACTCCTATAGACAGCAGACACAGGATAGCTGTGTTTAGAATTCTGACTAGGCCGTAACTGGTGTCAGATTTTCTACAATCTAAACACAGTTTATTGCAAATCTGATTTACATTATTATTCAATTTGCGATACTAAATTACTAAACTAAAAATGAGATTAAAAATATTAGTTATTTTCAGTTTCATAATAGTTCATATAACGATGTTTAGCTTCATTCTAAGTTCTAGAGAGCTCAACCTTCTTGCCTACTATTTTGATGTATGTTTCAGCATTTTATTTCCATTGCAAGACAATGTGCAAAAGAAAACTTTGTAGGAGAGATAAGGAGCTCTTTGCTGGCCCCTATTGAATTGTGACTATACAGTATTCCAGGGAGCCCTCTAGTGGTCAGTGAACTGCCAAAATGATGAGCGAAACAAAGTGGTTACTCTGCTTATCTGGGGACATCATCAATTGTCAGACACCCCTTACAAACATCTTTCACATAACATTTTGCTTTTTAAAATGTAAGAAAACATATAAAATGATGACTGAAAATGTATTATATGTGAATGAAATGTGCTTAGACACTGCTTATTCAAGAACAAATAAGTCATACCACAGATTTGCAAACAGTGGCTGTCAATTGGAGTAGTATTTGCACTTACTAAACATTGGCAAAAGCTTTCACATATACCTTATCTGGATGAACATACAGTTCCCCGGTATGTACTATTGTATATAGTAGAATGTACAAAATTATTGTATTATACACAGGTTTAAAACCTCTTAAATTTATAAAGCATAAAATAGTTCTTATCTGCAGGAGCCATTTGTTACACTGAAGTTTGCACACCGACATCATACTACTAAGTTCTTTTGACACTTGGATGCTTATTATGGTGTAAAGAGCAATTATATTCCATAGCATTCAGTTAAGACCTATTAGCAGTCCAGTATACCCAGACGAATGAAAGCTGCACTCTAATTGGTTGAAGCATATTATTGCTATTTTCACCATGTTTATAAATAAGTACCTTTCTGAGCATTGTAATCAGAATGTAATCACAAGCTTATTAATCCTACACATCTTTCTCAAAGTGTAATTGCAGATGTGACTCTGCCTCATACACAATTAATAGAATAGTTATACATTTTATTAAATTGTCTATGTAAGTAGATTCCAAAAATCAACATAATTTGCATATATGTGAAGTGATATAAATTGTGTTTATTATTCTTTTATTGCTTAGAATATTAGGACTGGTCCACACAAGTGTTTTTCCAGTTTTGCTTCCTCTTTGGCAACTGCCTGAGAAGTCGCGCAGCACAAATATTTAGTGATCTTTCTGCCGCATTGTTCTGCTGTCCACACGCGTAGCAGTAATAAACGTGTTTTTGAGGAGAAAATGTCAAAACCATTTTCTGCAGGACTCCTCATAGACGTTTACATCACTGCAGTCTGAGAGGACAGGAGAGGTGATGGGGCACAGAAATCTATGTCAGCTGTTTTAGCAAACTGTGTTGTTTAGAATGCAGTTTTAGAAACCGCTTGTGAGGATGAGCCCAGAGTGCAGTGTCTGCCTGTGCAGCTGGGGTACTATTGTTTACTTTGTGTACAGTCGGCAGAATGTTGCGTTTTCAGACATCACTTTTTGTCTGCTTACCGAGCTCACAACATAGTAGGCTGCCTTTCTATTAGTTATTTTCGTAAGAGTTTTCCTATCCCGGGGCGCACGTAGGATTTTAAAAGGGGGGATTTCCCCCTTTTAAAATCCTGCGTGCGCCCCTGGATAGGAAAAAAAACAGAGAGAGCTGCTGCGCATTTCGGTGGCACTGTATTGTACAGCAGCCGCAGCGCTGTCAAAGAAGCGTCCGCGGCGGTGCTGTATTGTAGTACAATACAGCACCACCGCGAACGCTTCTTTGACAGTGCCGTGGCTGCTGTACAGTACAGTGCCGCTATGTAGGGGCACTGTTTAGCCACCAATCTTCACGGAGGGGTTTCTGGAGAACCTGTGTGCGCCCCTGCTATCAATCTTATCTGTGAGTAATAATCCTATCACAGTAGAATAATTTGGAGGTATGGCCTCATGTCAGTGTGTGGACAGAATGCAGAGTTACAAAAAAAAATAAAAAAAATATTAAAGAGCAGCCATAGCGGGCAACACTACAACAATATGTGGGAGATTTAATTTGATGCGGAACATCCGCGGAGACACCTTGCGCTCATCTTTTTTATCGCACCCCATAGAAGTGCGAGAAAAATGAGTGGAGATTTGTACCATAACTGTCGGCAATGTGCTCAGCTGGATGATGTCTGCGTGCCACATCGCCGCAAACTAGTCTCTCTCTATGTCTAGCATACGCTTTCCCCAGTACTAGACACAATTAAACAAATAACATTTGTGAGTGCAATTCTGGTGTCTTTACAGCTGGACAACTATAATTAAAATGTAAATAATTTAAAAGGACTAATGTTGATCTGAGAAATATTTTTCTTGTATTTTATCCTACCAGATTATATCAGAAGACAATGCAGCAAATGTGAAACTAGAAACCGTAAACATGAAGGCATTAAAATTGGGCTATGGACATTAAACCTACTTTCTGGAACATAAGACACATCCAGCCTAGACAAGCCTGTATATGTTTTATACATAAAGTTCTATCTGGAATGTCTGACCATTTTTTTTTCCTCGTACCAAAACATATGTCTAGAATTAACTGTAATTGAAAAGGACTCAGACTCTTTAGCAATCAAGAAAAATGCTGTAGTTGGTCATTTTTGTCAGGTATGATATTTTATAAAGAGGGTTGTTTAATCAATCTGTGTTTATCGCTGGAGAAGAGACATAATATGGAATGTACATTATATGTGTCTAGGACACAGTGTTAGATTTCATGTGTAAAATAATCCATCAAGCTTCAATATATCAGTAGTGGAAGACAGAGCTTAAAAATGAAAAACCCTTGTATCAAATGCAATCTAAATACATTAAGTACACGGTCATGGGATATATAGATACACGTGAATAAGGACAGGGGTATTGGGAAGGAGAAAAACGGCTATATTTATAGTTAAGGATTAAAATAAGAGGTTGATTGGGAAACTGTGGTAAAAAAAATATAGTTAAATGACCCCTGAGGCAGTAAACTACATTCCAGAACAGTTTACTTAACAGCCCTGGCTGGTATTTTTCTTGTGGCAAAGGTGGTAATTGCTAGTCCAAGCATATGAAATTTATGTAGTCATATGCAATGAGTGAGTAAGTTCACAAAGAGTTTATTTAAAGGCTTTCAACGTATTCTATGATATGCTTCCATGTGGAAGTCAACTCAATGGTTGTGAACACTGTAAAAAAATAAGTTAACTAAAAGTAAAAATAATTAATTAAAATAAAAAATATAGTTAACCTTTGTTCACTTTTTTTGTAGCCTTTTTAAACTCAGAGGGGGGATTCAATTAGATGCGACATGACCAGCATGTTCTTTTCTGTGTGGAACATAAAGAAAGTAATTAAATTAAAAGACTTGCAGTAATGATTGCGTCTGAATATAGGGCTTAATTTGCTCATTTTTGCTCACCTCCTAAGAATATACTTAACAAAATTAACACTAAGGCAGTTATACAAGTACCTGAATAAATCTTTTAGTTGGTTAGATACAGTCTCTAACAAAGAATCCAACAGTAACTGCTACTGAAAGATCCGATTTCAGAGGCAAATAGCTTTAGGGCATTTGAAAACAGCTGGTGACAGATTACATATGTAGAGGGCTACGTTTCAAAAAAGAGATGCTTAAAGCTGCACTAACACCTACACACTACAATTTACTAACCTCTCTCTAACCCAGAGCCCCGCAGACTCTTCTGTGGAGCCATTTTTCCTTGGCTCAGTTGTTATTTTCACAGCCCTGGCCAAGAACTGATGTATTGCAGCTTTTGATTGGTCCTCTGACTTACATACCAACTGCTCTGCCATTTTAAACTGGCATACGGAATAAATTTGTCAACATATCTTCAGGAGAAATCCAACTTCTGCAGAAGAGATTTGGATACTACATAACATCTAAAATCATTCATCCAACAGAAGACGTTCCCAGGTCAATGTTATATGGATTTTTCAAGGAAGGATGTAGCAAATAGATAGGGCACTTTGTCAGGGATAGTCGTCTCTAGCCACTCCCTGATTTTACATGTTATCATATAATCTAACAGTAAAAACAATATGTCACCTCTATTTTGACAGGAAATCTCTCCTAACTACCTTTACCAGTCACAAACCACACTCTGCGCACTCGTGACTTGGAAGTGTTTACTGTATGGGGCTACACACAATTCCAGCACTCAATCTTCCACTCACCTATCGCACAGGTTACAGATTCGCCAAATTGCCCCCACGCAACCACACCCACTTCGATTTTCCCACCATCTGTTGAATAAGGGCAATAGGATCCTAATATACTTTTCCAACCTGGCACACAATGAGCACTCCCTGTTACCCACAGGTTAGCAAGGCACACACCAGCAATCAAAGGGTTTACACTTACCACCTCAAGGCTCTGTGACACAAATGTACATGCAGGAACACACTAGGCTTGGTATACAGATGTTCTAACCATTCACACATCAGCGTTTAAAGGGTTAGCATAGTCAAGTAATCTTCATAAAAGGCTGTGAGTGAAATCATTTAGAGCAATAAGAACAGCACTTATTACATTTTTAGATTTAAAATACAAAAGGTACAATGTTTACAGGTAATAAAAACAATTAGGAAGGCATGACATATATAAACAAAACTTATAAAATAAAATAATAAATTGGCAGAATATAAACTTAAATATGAGTTGTATAATCTGCGCCAAAGGAAATTGGCTTGGAAGATGGACAGCTTATCAATGTGGATTGATTCCCAAAAGTCTGATAATTTCAAATGGTTATCATTCACATCCGTTCCTGCCCCAGCAGAGCTTCAAGTCTAAACATAGAAAAAATATCCACAAGCTCTCCCCTTTACTATATACTGGTTTCTGTTTTATACTTGGATTACATATACAGTATATACATATACATACCGGGAGCTCTATGACTGGTCACATCTCTCTCTCTACTCAATAGCTCCCAAGCCTGCAAAAGCACTGACACTTCTCCTTAACAGCATTATAGCTAGACGGCACACCAACACTTTTTCATTCTTTTACTCAACAGCTCTACAACCTGACATCACACTGACACCTCTCATTCTTCCACTGCAGTCTACGATCACACTGACCCATTTCATTCTTTTACTATCCTGCCATCACACTGACTCATCTCATTCTTCTACTATCCTGCCATAACAATGACCCATCTCATTCTTCTATTATCTTGCCATCACACTGACTCATCTCATTCTTCCACTGCAGTCTACCATCACATTGACCCATTTCATTCTTTTACTATCCTGCCATCACACTGACTCATCTCATTCTTCTACTATCCTGCCATAACAATGACCCATCTCATTCTTCTACTATCCTGCCATCACACTGACTCATCTCATTCTTCTACTATCCTGCCATAACAATGACACCTCTCATTCTTCCACTGCAGTTTACCATCACACTGATATCACTCATTCTTCCACTATTCAGTTTTCCATCACATTGACAGCTATCATTCTTCCATTAACCAGCCTACCATCACAATGAAACCTTTATTTCACTATTCAGCCAGCCATAGCAACCATATTTGTCCTGAGAGCGTACAGATGCTGCTCTTCCCCTTTTTTTACAGTCTTGTCTACTGGCTTCTATGGTGCCTAAAGTAAGCTGTATTGGTCGGGCACGAGCTACTGATTGGTAAAACAGTAAATATTGCTTAGTTAAGTGTAAATTTAAATAAATGCTTAGTAAAGTGCACTCTAAAGATATATCTTTTTAGCTGGACAAGAAAGGTTTATTTTCTACAAATGTTTAGCAAATATGAGTATAATCTCTTATGTACCGTATTTACCTTGATACAATATATCCATTTGTGATGTAATTTTCCCAAGGTATTAATTATAACATACAGCAAAGGTTTATTGGGACCAAATGTACTGGTGGAATGCTTGCCCGCAATAAGCTTCACTCAGCAAGAGCCATAAATTACATGAATTGAAAAATGAGGTAGCATTAGAGTTTAAGTCTGTATACAATAAGTAATGGATATTGCCATGCTACAAATAATTCAATTAAAAGTGCACAGATTATAAAAGTACATTTTGCCTAGGGCACCTGCACTGCTTCTAGGTGGAGGATATAATGAGTCATTAGCTAATGTGGCACATGTGATATGAATTGGATATATGTAGTTTTGTGACAGAATAAACTTTTTTTTAAATAAATAGCACATTATTTTTAAATAATTAATTTTGACTTGTCTCGGTCTATCTTGATATAACATATGACACTTATACAAAATGCTTATATATTCATAAATTCCTGTAAACAATATATGTCCACCCAACTTTCTCTGTGACTTGTAATGTGCTTATAATTTACAGTATAATATTTATTTCCAAATCCCTCCTGTTAGTCTTATTGATGAGAATTTTCTCACAATACAACAGTTCATAGGTGCAGTGTAATGATACAAGAGTATCACATATTTGGGGAAGTGGTCAGGTCAGAGCTCAGTAAGCATTAAACATCAGGCAAAGGAGAAGCAGTCACAAATCCTTAAAGTCATTAATAGGCCGTACAGAAATAGCATAAAATAAAGGGAACAGGTAAACAAAATATATTTCTGAAGCTGCAGTGCTTGTAAAGCAGCAACGTACGGTTTAAAAGATTAAAATACATCCAACACGATCGCTAAACATCTGACATGTACCGTAGATTTCTGTGTATGCATATTCCTCAACACTGAGAAATACTATGTTTTTTCATAACAGTTTAGTTTAAATAATTTAAACAAGACATTAAATTCATCGGTTTCTACTAATACAGAATACATTATAAAATATTTATTCTGTAAAGAGAAACCATTATCTCAGCTCTTTAATAAGCACCAAGTAAAAGGTATGCAATGTCTACAGAGCAACCTTCAAAAGACAGGATTAAGATCCTATTCAATATATCCTGCGATGATTAAAACAGCTTTGCAGCACTCAAAGTTCCTGTTCATTCAGACAGAACTGGGCAACAGATGCTTTTCTAGTAGACTGTCAGTACTTCCCTGTATGTTACAGGATCTATGACTCCCGCACACACTGAAATTCACTTACAAAGAAAAATGGCCTCCTGCTAATCTGTTTAGTAGTCACATCCCTCTTATAAGAAAAAGAAAGCAGTATTATTATTATCAATATAATAAATAAAAAAAAAAAAATGTTTAACTAGGGGAAAAAAAATGCACTAGGGTTTAGGTATTCAACGTATATCTGTAGGAAAGCATACTAACTCACATGCAAGAGCATCTCTAACATGTAAAGCAAAAACAGTACTAGTAGCAATCTAGTATAAGCTGACCTATGACAAATATAGCATGACTAATACAACCCCCTGCTTTACAGCTAACCTACTGTAGCTGTAATGTCTGCAGGGCTGGAAATATATCACTCACCATACATCAGGGGATTCAAAGTCCAGGTAAGAATAACATGCCTTGGAGGTTCTTATAGTACATATTATTGTGGTACAAAATACTGGAACACTAAGACAAGCTCTTGGATTGGAGAACTACTAGTGACCAAGAAGGGATAAGCATAGACCAAGGAGCTGACTCACTAAATAATGAGACGTTATGATACCAGTTTTAATTAATATTTTGCCCATTTCTAATGGCAAAAAGAAAACAGTGTAACTAAAAAAGCAAACTGTGATCCACAGGTGGCCCTAAACTGTTCACATCCGCAAATGAAACCAAATGTTGATACCATTGTGATGCTGTCTGCCAGACATATTCAGACTTTTGTTAAGTGTTTTACCTGAAACAACCTCAAAGCCTGACTAGATACTCTACATATTTCAGCACCAAGCTCGGTTTTCCTTTAGATCTACGTGCCCACATAAATAACAGATGTGTCTACATAAACCTGTATTTTATTTTTATACCTTGAAATGGTTGTACTAGACCAACACTATCAATCCAAAAGTAAAAAAAGAAAAAGCTATACAGTAATTAGCAAAAGCTTTGCAGTTCAGTCATTTACTGCAAACCCTTTTTCTGGTCAATAATACTCCAAAGATTTTATTCGAGGAATATTTGGCTACTCCATTTTTGGGAGTTTCAAATCTTAGGTCATCAACGCCTAATTTTCTGTCACCCAAGCTAATGACATATTTGCATTAATTTAGATCTACTCACTGATGTCAGAAGTGGAAAAATAATCAGCAATCATTGCATTGTATTGTATTGAAAAGAAAGAGCTTGCCTTCTACTGGAACTCTGCATGGCTTCCAAATGTCCCCCGTATGAGCCAATATCCACCTGTTCCCTCTTTCTGATAAACTTATTACACCTTTTTTGGACACATTTCTGCAGACAGTGCCTGCTTCATCAATCCAGTATAACAGCATCGCAGAATTCTATAATTTGCTGCCCTGATTTCCCTCTAGTAAAAGAGAATTGACTTAGTAGTTTGAAAGCTGCACGGTCAAGGCAGGTTCTGGTTATGTCTGAGTGGATTATGGACATGGCCTGATTTGTGACGATTTTTGAATCTAATGTTGAGATATGCACTGGGTGCTTTCTCTTAATTGCAGCAGGACTTATTAATTTTTGCAGACTCATTATTTCTAATGTAAGTTAATAAACCAAAGATCATTTCTGCCAATTACACTATCCATCTGTCTCAAATCAAACCGCCAGCTTCAGACTGCACCGATAATAAAACAAAGATCACATTTTGTTTTATTTGTGCATTCGGCAAGTCGGCAGTTTGAACTTAGATCAATGACTGCCTGCGTAAATGGAATTTTTTATTGGCTCTGGAAAACACATGACTTACATAGCTATTGGTTGAGCCGTAAGAGAGGTCTAGCTGTTATGATCCGGCATCGTCCGCTTGAGGAGGATGCTGGCAAACTGAACACAGAAGTATACAATTGATTTTTTACTAAACTGATGAATTTTATAGTGATTCTGTACATGGATCTACGTTTTTGTGTTGAGTATTGATAAAACAAACTTCCTTCTATCTGTGTAATGTTGCACTATCCATTTATGTAAGTTTTGTTTAGATAAACCTGGTTTCTATTTATGTTATAAGAAACAAATTTATTGTAGGCATATTGTATGTTGATTTTATTCTGGAAGGGATAGGTTTGTTTTAAAATGTGTTCAGATATTGTATTGTCAAAGACACACCCAGCATTTTTATATTGGCTATAGTATACTATAAAAAGGTGTATATGTTAGGTGATAGCAACACCCACTGAAGTCGTCCTTGTGATGAAACATGTAAGGGGCGTGGCCTAACACAACTCAAGCTTTGCAGAAACTCCTGTGGTATCAGATGCTGGCCTGCTGTGTTCAGCAGCAAAAAGAAGCATTTCTGGTGTCCGTCATGTTGGAGTTTTATGTTGATAGGTGTTGATTTTATCCTCTTCTGGTACGCACATTAATTGTGAAATCTTTTGAGCTGCCTACTAAAATATTGTATTTAATGCACTCTGAAGCACCCCCTTTGTGTTACTCTTACGGAATATTTCTAGACCCATGAGGACTTAGCGATATCATATAAAGGGGTGCAAGCAGATTGAAAGAGAGTCTTGATACAAGAAAGCATTCTGGATATCGTTTGCTGTAAAATTGAGAATTAATTTCCTTTCCTGGAAATATTCCATGGCAGCCCTTACAATGGGTTAATAGCCTGATCAGCTTAGTGTAGACAGGAAAAATTTGCCCCATCTGAAAAATATATAAGGCAGCTCCACCTCCTCCTCCGTGTCTTTTGTAACTTCCCAAGCCGTCCTTAGAACATAACCATTAGAACAAGGGTGGGAAAACATAGGGCTGCCATGGAGAATTTCAAGGAAAGGAAATTAATAGAGTACAATTCTCAATTTTCCTTTCCCTACTCCATGGCAGCCCTTACAATGGGATATACCAAAGCAGTACAATAGTTGGGAGGGCAATAAAAACCAACACATTAATAACCGGCAAACAAAAAATTAATTTACACTGTTTGCTGGAGAATCTTTCCTCCAAACTGTGTCTCTGTAGAGGCAGATACGTCAAGCAGATAATGCTATGAAATAGTGTGCATCGACGACCATCCGGCTGCCTTACAGATGCCGGTTGCCGATGCCTGGGTTCTATGTGTCCAGGAGGTCACTACCGCCCTTGTTGAATGCGCCTTCAGTATATTAGGTACTTCACGCCCTTTCCCCCCGTAGGCCTGTGCAATCACTTCTCTAATTCACTTTGCCAATGTGGGTTTGGGTGGGGCATGTCCTTTGCGAGGACCTTCATGAAGTACAAATAGTTGCTTTGTCTTCCTAAGAGTTTCTGTCTTGACAATGTAAGTAGATATAGCTCTCACTACATCCAGAGTATGGAGTTGTCTCTCCTCACTATTAGTGGGATGAGAGTAGAAAGACGGTAGTACCAATTCTTGATTGATGTGGAAGGAAGAGACAACCTTGGGTAGATACTCCGGATTTGTCCTCAAAAATTACTTTATCTTCGTAAACTTTATGGAAGGGTTCTTCACACCATAACGCCGCATGTATGTCCCCTATCTGACGAGCCAAAGTTATTGCCACTAGAAAGTGCACTTTCAGAGTGAGCCATTTGAGAAATATCCTGCAATGGTTCGAAGGGGTCAGCGTTCAGGCGTCCAGGACAATATTAATGTCCAAGGGCTAAGAATGGTTTCACTCTTGGTCGTAACCTTTTCAGTGCCTGAAAGAATTGGAAGAGGAGATCCTGAGATGACAGCTTGGTATCAAGAAGGCTGTTAAGAGCACCTTTAATGTAGATGGTGCTAGTCCTTTAACGAAACCATCTTTAAGAAACTCTAACACATCTGGGACACTGGAGGACATGGGATCCTTCGCCATGTTCCCCGCCCAACAAATGAATTTTTTTTAAAATTCTGTAATAAATCAGAGGAATTATTTTTCCTTGCCTGAATTAGAATGTCTATTACCACGTCTGAAACACCTTTGGATTTCAATAGACGTCGCTCATTCTCCATGCCATCAAACCAAGGGAGTCCTGATTTGGATGCAGAACCGGGCCCTGATGTACGAAGTCTGGTCTGACCGGTAATGGCCATTTATGTTCCAGCAGCATCCTCTGTGCTACCGCAAACCAAGGGCGACGCAGCCACGCTGGGAGGACTGCTATCACCTCCACCTTTTCCTTCCTTATCTTTCTGAGTACCAGACGGATGACTGAAAAGGGAGGAAACACGTACCCCAGCTTGAAGTTCCACTGCATTGACATTGCATCTGTCTCTAGGGCCCTGTTGTCTCTGTGATGGGAGTAGGAGAGGGGTACCTTGGCATTGCTTCCTGTAGCCATCAGGTCTATTTATGGCATTCCAAACCTGTGTCGTATGATTTGAAAGACCTCTTCGTGCAACTCCCACTCTCCTGGAAGGACTTGGTGCCTGCTTAAATAGTCCGCCACCATGTTGTCTTTGCCTGCCACGTGAAGGGCTGAGAGAGATTTCAGATTTGTCAGCCAGCATTGCTCTGCTCTTGGTACCACCCTGCTTGTTTATAAAAGCTACTATAGTCCTGTTGTCGGAGAGTACTCGCAGATGTTTGGCTCGTAGATAGGACTGGAAGTACTGGACTGCATGCCAGACCGCTCTCATCTCCAAGATGTTCCCCTGGAGAAGTCTCTCTTCATCTCGCCAAGTGCCCTGCATGACCATCACCTGCATGTGAGCACCCTAAACTACTGAACTGGCATCTGTAGTAAGAACACACCAGTCTGGTATCTCGAGATTCACACCTTGCTTTCTCAAGCCTTGGAGCTGCCACCAACTTAGGGACTGTCTTGCCTACCTTGAGAGGTTGATTTTGGAATCTAGAGACCCCACTGTACGATCCCATTCTGCAAAGAGGTTTGATTGAAGATCTCTCATATGCCATCTTGCCCATGGAAGGATTCCTATTGTTGAAGAAAACATTCCTAGGAGGCGGAGACAGGTTCATGCTGAAATCCGAGGTTGAATCTGGACTGGATGCACCAGCAACTGGATTTTGTCCAACCTTTCTTGAGAGACAGACCTTGTCCGTTCTTTTATTTATTTGCACTCCTAGGAACACAAGCTGTTGCGAGGGTATCAGTTGGCTTTTTGATACATTGACTAACCAACCGTGCTGTTGCAGAAACCGGAATGCTTGGGTTGTAACCTGTAAGGAAGCATCTTCTGACTTTGCCGAAATCAGAATATCATCCAGATATGGCCACAAAGCTACTCCTCTCTCCCTGAGTGCCGGTAGGAGAGCAATAAGGACTTTGGTAAATGTTCTTGGAGATCTTGAAAGGCGCAACGGAAGACAAATAAATTGGAAGTATCCTTGAATGCAGAACCTTAGGAATTGCTGGTGATGGATCGTGATATGAAAATATGCATCCTTTAAATCTATCACCATCAGAAAATCTCCTGTTTCTACCACCTTGAGGATTGAATTGATAGACTCCATCTGAAAGTGTTTTGCTTGCACATAGCAATTGAGAGCTTGTAAATCTAGTACTGTTCTGAAGGCACCTGATGGTTTCTGGACCAGTACCAGTTTGGAATAGAACCCCATGTTTTCTTGATTTATCGGCACCGCCACAATCGCTTTTGTTTTCACCAGGTCTTTTAGGCTTTCCACCAATGCTCGTTGTTTTAAGAAGGACGTGGGACTTCTTGACTGGACAAATCTATTTCCTTTTGTCCAGGTATGGAATTCTATGGCATATCCCCTGGTGACTATCTCCTGGACCCACTTGTCTTTTGTGATCTGACTCCAAATTTCTGCAAAGTGTGATATCCTGCCGCCCACTAGTTAGTGGAGACTGGATCTACAAATAGTTATTGGGTTCTTTGCTGTCCTTGTTTCCCCCTTTTTGATCTGAAGGGCCAAAAGGACTGTCCGGTCATATTATCTTGGTGTCTGGAATACGGTCTTCCAGGTCTACAGGAACGGGCTTCTTTAAACTATTGCTTTGGAGAATAACAGAGGAAACGTCTCCACTTTCTGTCTTGTGGTAGACGATTAGCCCTGCCACTTGCTAGCCTCTGCATCAGATTATCCAGTTTCTCCCCAAACAGGAAATTACCTTCATATGGAAGCGTTGTCAGACGGCTTTTGGATTGGTGATCTTCCGCCCATGGATGTAACCAAAGCACCCTTCTTGCTACAACTGCCCAGTCCATGCTCTTGAAAGAGAACACAATCACATCCAATAAGGCTTCACACAAGAAATCAATGCTTCTCTGCATTACCTCTAAGGACTTTAGAAGGTACAACCTACTTATTCTAACTTCGATATCTGTATGTAACATGCTGGCCCACAAATTAAGGGCTCTAGGTACTGAAGCCATGGCTATCCCAGACTTTAGGGTTATGCCTAAGGAGATGTGTAATTTTCTGAAGGAATTCTGCATTCTCCTATCCATGGAGTCTTTCAATGGTCCACCATCATCCCATGGGAGAGTGGTCCTTGAGGATAAGCCGGCTATGGCTGAATCCACCTTAGGTACCGAACACCATCTCAGCATCTCTTCATCCTGGAAAGGATACATGCGGTTCAGTCTTCCCATGTTAGGATGACTTTTGTCTAAGGCTTGCCACTCCTTGGAGATCTTTTATCACCTTATGGGTATGGATCACCCTAGATTTCACTTGGTGTTCCGAAAACAGTGCATCCTGTGGTTTGACCGGAACGGTCGCTTCCTCAATGCCTAGTGATTTGTTAATATGCTTGAGTATAACATTCACGGTATCCAAATTAAACATTCTGGGATCCTCCTTCACCTCAGCCTCACTATCTGACTCGGAATCCCACTCCTGAAGGGAACTGAATGTTTAAGAGGATGACCCTGGCCTCACATCCTCCATATCTTCTCCTATTGGAATCCTTCCCCTCTTTGCTCCCTGCTCTGCCTTCACCATCCAAGAAAAGAACTCTTTGAATAGTTCTGGGGGGCCAGGCTCTTCCACCGTTTTAGGGGTGCATGACACACATAATGGATTAACGCGATCTTTCGGCAATCAGTCATTACAAGCTGCACAAACCCGATTCTTAACTTTGCATGTTTTTTTCCCCTGCACAAGCTCCACAGAGGTACTGTAATCAACAAGAAAGGTATTAAGCAACCTATTCTAAAGTACACACAACACCCACTTTAAGGGCTTACCGTGGGGTGTCCTTTAGCTTTTTTGGGTCAGGCTCCTGGTCCATAGTGCACTGTATCCAGATAGCTGCTAGGTCCTGCAGCATACATCCACCTATAGCCAACAATGAGCCTCATATAATGATCGTCAGTTGCTTAAAAAGGTGACTGCCCTGACATCATGAAAGTGTATCCATAGCAGGGTAATGATTTCCACCTGTCTTCCTCCTGACAGGTGGTTTGGTAAATGGGGAAACCAGCGCACCGTGCATGTGCCCTTTACACACGCGTGCCCGTACAGCGCCACTGTGCAAGCGCACGTCCTGGGCGCCATTGACAGTACCGCTGAAGACTCCCAAACAGCCAACACTGAAGGAAACGGTCCAGGCACAGGCCCCGATGAACTGCCACACAGCCAGCCTCATGAGGAAAGCCAAAACCTCCGGTAAGTCCTCTAGCACAAAAAAAACAAACAAAACAAAAAATGCTACTCTGCACTACCCTGTCCTACACACGCTGAGACAGGAAAGAAATAGACACAGAGAAGGAGTAGGAGCTGCCTTATATACGGTTCAGGTAGGGAGAATTATTCCTGTCTACACTAAGCTGATCAGGGTATTAACCCATTGTACGGGCTACCATGGAGTAGTTTTGAAGTGGAGCGCACATACATATTATATACAAGTTAACCCGTGCATGATACTCATGCATTCTAGTCAAATCAAGATACTTAAGGTCTTAAAAAGGTTCTTGTCATGCATTTGGGCCTAGCCCAGGCCTCCTCAGGGGAAGATCGTTACTTCCCGACGCAAGCGCCCTTTTTAATGTGTGTTCATGAGGTAAAATTACCTCACGAAAATGAGTTTTACCCCTCAACTCATAAATTTAGCCTTTACTACCCCTCCCACGGGGGGAAGGGGGGATGATGGAAGTTAACTGACTTGACTATTCTAATTTTTTTGTCAAATAATGTCAGTATACCAAATTTCAGGTCAATTGGATGAGCCCTTTCTGAGAAAATAGTTTTTTCCACACACACACACACACACACACACACACACTAACGCACGCCTCTACACATGTGTGTTCATGAGGTAAAATTACCTCACGAAAATGAGTTTGAGCCCTACCAAATTTCAGCCCTTTTTGAATTTTTTTCCCCACACACACTAAGAATTTAGTAGGTCAGTGTATAACTCTGCCCAGCAGGTGGCGCTGCAACTTGTTTTGTTTTTTTTTCACACACAGACGCCACTAAGCATTTATATATTAGATATATATTAGATATATATATATATATATATTAATATATATTATAGTATATACGCACACACACACAATCTCTTAGTTTACTTGCTGCGCTGAAAATTATATACACTAAATCCATAAACAATTCACTAAATAAATAAAATCCGAAGGCAAGTAGCAGTTCCTTTCTCAGCAAACCATACAATCTAGGATCAAAAAACATATGAAGAAGGGGCGCTCATGGTTTAGTAATTAATGTTCCATCACTAAAACTACTGAATGAAAGCAACAAACATTTGTCAATTAAAAATAATTCAAATGCTCGATAGATGCACTACTTGAAGGATCCTCAGCTCTCACTTATACTCACTTCATTATCTGTGAAGGAAATACACATTGAGAAGTCAACTGCCCATGTGTGAAATCTTTTAAAACAAACAATTTTTTATTTTAAAATAAGGTTAAAAACCCTTACAAAGGGTAGCATGAAAACAACGCTTATCTGAGTCCACAGTGATGTTGATACCAAGGAGGAACACTTGAAGCTGTTCGGAACAGCAGGTGTAACTGCTCCACAAGTACTGCACTAGCAGTAAAAATCACTAAAAAAAATGACAATTTTGTGACAAGATCCAAAATCCTACAGGTTTAATTCTTTCGAACTTCATCTCTCTCTCTCTCTAGAGAGGGGGAGAGAGAGAGAGAGAGCGAAAACAATTATCATAACTTGCCTTTATTTTAATTTCCTCAAATCCAGGTAAATTTTTACCTTTCCACTAGTAATAACATTGCTTTTAAAAGGAAATACTTTCAGACAAAACATAGTTCATTCTAAGATGCTACAGTATAATGTAAAACGACTGTTCCTTTCTTCTGCTATAAATGTGTGCTATGTTGTGGATGGAATACATCCTTGAGAGTCCATCCATACATAGCTGAAATTTCCTGGTTTGGCTCCATGCCTAGCAATGCCCTTAGGCATCCATTTTAATCACATAACCAGACAAGCTGTTTGGTGTTTTTACTGTTATACTCACATGGGTTTGACTTCTTATTAGACAGACAGATAAGATAAGCCATAGATTCCCCATGGAACAAAGACACATATCTGGAGTAAACTAAGGTCATCACAGACAAAAGTGGACAGAATGTCAGGAGATACAGATACATAAATATCATGCGGACTACAGGAAAAGACAGTAAAAACAATACTATATGCATGCTGTCAATAAACATAAATGTTCAAGGTATTTACCTAATCAATTTATTTGGTCAACCATATGATTTACGAAGGAATGATAGCAAACATCATATAATTTAATATTTACTACAAGAAAACTACAACTACTGTATATTGAAAGTATATGATACCTTACAAGAAAAAGGTATGTTTCTTTAAAATGATAGCTAACCCCCTCCCCCCCCAAAATAAACGGTTAGCATAATTTCTACACTTTCCTTGTTAGTATCACTTACACTAATCTGCTGCTACCAACAAACTGTGCATTTTATAGTCATATCTCTTGCAGTTTGCTTTCTCCTTCTTGAATGCTCACACTCCCAACAAAACCGACCTTTACCTTTTCATTGCTAACACCAAGAATATGAGGTACACATTTATTAGTATACAGTATATTCATAGTTGCCAACCTTTAGAGGCTAGCCTCTGGGAGTCTCGGAGTAGAAGTGGGCACGAGGGGGCGGGTCTCTGTGAACCGCGTCATTTTGGCCCCACCCCCTGTGACGTAATGACGCAAACGCGTCATTTTAACATGGGGAGTGGGCCAAAATGATGGCGATTCCCGGAGAATTGCATCATGGAGGCTTCAAATCTGCCCACTTCACTAGGAAGTGGGAAGATGCGGGAGAATTGCCAGCTCTCCCGGGAACCGGGAGACCTACCCGGAATTTGGGAGTTTCCCGGGTATTCCAGGAGAGTTGGCAAGTATGAGTATATTTATAGGCTTGTACCATATGCCATAAAATATATACAATATATATTGATCGATATCTATCATCATCATAGTCCATTTATAAGACTCAAGATTCCCCAGCACCTAACAATCACCAAACTATAAAACAAACAGAGACAAGGGTGGAGGGAAATGTGTGGAAGAGGTAGGTGAAGTGTGGGAGGGAATTGTCTTAGGATGGGGTGGAGTAGGCAAGTGTGAAAAGGTGAATTATGTGGGAGCGTTTGAAAGACTGGAGGTTGGGGCAGAGTCTGGATTGCTGTTTAAGTTCTAGATTAAACCAACCTGTGGCTCTCCAGGTGTTATGAAACTACAAATCCCAGCATACAAGGAGTTCCAAAGGTGAGAAACAGCAAGAGTGTGAGGTGGTTATGTGAGAGGAGACATAACAGAGTGGGCAAGTAGGGGAGTATTCTTGACATTGTCAGGGATGTAGGCGGAGGTGAGGGTAAGCAGCTTGAACTCTATTAGAGGGAACAGGGGAGTCTAGAGAGGGCTATTGCGGTGACGCATAAAATCCTGGTGGCATCCAGGGAGAGGAAAAGGCAAATCTTGGCAATGTTGCAAAGGTAGAGGCGACAGGATTGGGCGAGGACTGCTTGTGGGCGGAGTCAATGATGACTCCCTGGGAGCGTGCTTGGGAAACATGGGAGATAATGAAACCATCACCCGTTATATATAAAAACAACAGAAAGCGTTCCATAGTGCACTTTAAACCTTTTTATTAAATGCTTTATAAGCTTCAGTGAAAGTATCCGTACCAGGTTAAAAGCAATAAGAGCATGAAAGTGAAAAGCACAATCAAAAACACTTCAGTTACCACCAAGGAACAAGAGCCATCAAAATTTTTCCCTCCACACATTCCATTATCACAGAGCAAACTGCTAAGTTCAGAATGCCAAACCACACCTGTTCTGAACTTCACTCGGATTGGTTCACAATAGCTGTAGATGTTATTACTGGTACAGTGGTAGCATGAAGCAATTAGTCCAGGACTGTGGCTCTCCAGATGTTGTGAAACTACAAGCCCCAGTATGCTTTGCCAGGAGATAGCCACCTGATAGGTGGCAATGTATGCTGAGACTTGTAGTTTCACAACACCTGGAGAGCCACAGGTTGGTTTAATCTATAGCTAAAACAGCAATCCATACACCCAAAATGACAATACATATGACTTAATTAGCAAATGTGCCAATTGTAGCATGTTTGTATATAAGATTTAATGGCTTGAAACATATATTTGCATTAAATGAATAAGTGGAGATAATTTGCAAAGTGTAAAACGACTGAGAGGCGCAGAAAATACAGCTTAAGTCCTGCCACGGGCAGAAGCTTGAATAAAATGAGGGGACAAGTTGTGCGGAATTGGTAATGGGATTTCAGTTTCCACAGCAATTCTATTAAAGTGACAAAAAAGGGGTGGAATTGGGGGGGTGGGGGGTCATTCTAAGGGGCATATTTTGCTGTGCAGAGGGACACAGACACGTTTACTTGATTTTTGCACGAGTCCGGAGCAGTCAGTCTTCGGGTCTCATTCTACACATTTAATGGGATTGCTCTTTGGCAGAGAAGAGCATTTATGGACGCACTCCGAAGAATGTAATAAAAGGCTTCAGACCAAACAAAAAAGAAAAAAAAAAGGCATGTAATAAAATCTCAATGACCTCTCACTCTAATGATTAACTTAAGCCATGAATAAGGTTAAACCAAATATAATTTCAGGCAAAAGCTTTATCTAATGAAAGAGTAGTGTGAGGATAACAGGTTAATATTGAATGTTTTTGCTGCATCAGCTGGCTGGTCAGCCCGGAGGCAGGCTTATGTACCAGCTAGGCAGACACGGTACCACTGTGGGTACTCAAAACATGTAGGCAAGTAACTGGTTACGGTAAAGGCACTTTATTGTATAACAACATACACTGTAGCAATTACAAAACTACACTAATAAGTACCAGGGGGTTCATCGCACCAAGCCTCACAAACAACTGTATCCTAATGGGGATACAATCACAATTCCCAGAGCACTGATTGTGCTGATGGATATAATCCTTTTCACTCTTCTACCAGCAAGATAGGGACCAAGCTTGATGTCTCCCTGCTTTTTAATGGCTTACAAAGTGGCAAAGTCAACAGAATTTTGTAGCTGTAATCCACAGTTACAGCGATCTGAGACCAGTCTAACAGGAGCAGTAACCCCAAGTCAGTACTATCCAAAGTAGAACTCTCTTACTGGGGAACAGCCCCTTCTTATATCACTTCATAGTCTAGGGCTGATCCCAATGCGGATGTTTAGGATACAAGTTTTTCCAGATTTGAACATGCTCAGTAGAGGGGCTGCCACTGGCTCTCCCGGTTCCCTCAGGTACTTAGAACACTTCCTGCAGTGTTTGGAAGTCTGCGTGGATATGATGTCTAACAATGATATCCTACTTATCCACAAAATGGAGCATGATTACACGGGTATCTCAGCAGTTAAATACACTTTCTGGTTATAAACGTCTCCAGTCTTTCTGGGGGAAATCATGATCACAACTGACAGACACTTCATGCGAACCATGGTCGACCGCTAGCAGATGAAGTGTCAGCAAATGGTGCTAACATTCTCTCTGGTGGCAGCGGCCTAGGAACCCCAATGTGGTAGTAAATTAAAGCAATGCTATACCGTTTAAGAAAATTTTGCTTTAGGTTGTTATGGTTCTATGGTGTGATATTCTCAGCAAACCAAACACATCATAGCAGTTCCAAACATACAGAGGAATGACACACAGCATAAATGACTCTCTAATCCGTTACTAAACATTTACAAAGTGAAAATTTACTTGATTTAAGCTGTTTCAACATGTAAATATTTGCAGTTGCTCCCTTAGGTTTAAGCATATTCACATAATACCAAAGCTATGTTTTATGCATGCATGGTATAAGTTCTAGAGACCCACGCAAGGCAGGTAGGACTGAAACCTGTGGAATGGCTCCATGGCGTAGGCAGTGTGAGGATCAGGATGCTTGCGGCTGACAGCTGACTTTGTGGCTGCCAACTTGCAGACATGTATATGTTATCACCCCTGACGGACTGACACAAAATCCATGGCATCTGGCCGGAGACTTCTATGAATTACTCAGACATTTTAATGTAAAAAGCCTTTGTTTTGTATCTCTCTCAAAGTTGCTAATAACACTTCCTCAACTGCCTTGTAAGACAGCACAATCTGGTAATGATTATCAAAACCTATATACAATGTTTACAAAAGTATTGGATTTCTAACAGTTTTACATAAAGAAACAGTTGAACACTACTAAAAAGGATCAGTGACCAAGTTTGATGTGAACCAAAAGGAATAGAATAGCTCAGGCAAAAATGAAATATATATATATATATATATATATATATATATATATATATATATATATATATATGTATTGAAACTATAGTTTAGTTGGTGGCTAAGGGAACACACACTCACAATATATATATATAAAATAAACTTAGCTGAAACGATCGCTTGGCAGGGCGTACTACTGTGATGTATCTATTTTTTTTCTATTAAACTTTGTATTTTTCTTATTGCTGGTATTGGTCTGTTCGTTCGTTGAACAACTATGCATCCTGTTTTTTTTAATTATGGACTATGCACAGCTTTTTAAGCTTTGACTTACTTATTGTGAATCGAGTGCATCACATATATATATATATATATATATATATATATATATATATATATATATATATATATGTGACAGGATGGACCGCCTATGCCACCCTGTCTGTTGTTGCTGGGAACCTGCTGGGCTTACTTTGCCACCATTCCCTTCGTTATCCTAAATGCGCCCTCTAACCGCAGTAGGAGGGGCTTACAAATGCTGCCACCACTGGACTCCTTACCGGCATCCAGTACCGGGTTTCTTCTGGGTAACTGACGCTGCTAGTGTACCCCATTACAAAACCCCAAACAAGTCATTTCACCAAAATACACAAAAGACTTCCTCAACAAAGGCTTATTCCATCAGGTATATACCTCAGAGATAATGCATTTCCTCTAGTAAAGTTAAAAAAAAAAAAAAATTTCTTTCCCTGGTCTCTGAAATAAAGATATTTCCTTTACCAAACTACACACAATATCAAAAATAAGTACATTTGCAATTCTATAAATAAGCACCCTGCGCTATTTCCTTTAAATAAATTAATACCATAAGTTATTTATAAGTGATCCAGTCACATATATATATATATATATATATATACATACATACACACACATTATATATCTATAATATAAATGTCTAGTGGCGTGTGTTAGTCTGTCTGTGTGTGTGTGGAAAAAATAAAACCAAGCTGCAGCGCCACCTGCTGGGCGGAGTTATACACTGACCTACTAAATTCTTAGTGTGTGGTAAAAAAAATTCAGAAAGGGATGAAATTTGGTACACTAAGATGTTTTTAATTTGTTAATTTAATTTGTTAATTGTTAAAAGTGTTTATAAAGATTTAAAAAAATATATATATATTTCTTGAAGGAGAAGTGACAGTTGGGAGTGGTTGGTGGTTGCCGGGGGTGACAGTGGGGAGTGGTTGGTGGTTGAGGCCTGGGCTATGGCCCAAATGCATGACAAGAACCTTTTTAACACCTTAAGTAGCTTGATTTGACTGGAATGCATGAGTATCATGCACGGGTTAACTTATATATATATATATATATATATATATATATATATATACTCGTGTATAAGCCGAGTTTTTCAGCATACTTTTGTATGCTGAAAAAGGGCACTCGGCTTATACACGGGTGAACTTACCTGGTGTCCGGTCCCTCGGCTGTCAACTTCTGCATATGCGTTGCAACAACAGGAAGTTCGGCATTTGGAACGCAAACTTGCGTTCCAAATGCCGAACTTCCTGTTGTTGGAACGCATATGCGTTCCACTGCCGGGTAAGTGTTAAAAACACTCTCTCTCTCTCTTTTTTTTAATTTACAGTGCAATTACATAATAAACAAACAATACAGCCACCATGTTCATACATTTATATCCCTACCCCTTTATTTAGATTAGGTTGTACCCAATGATTTTATAATCATTTATGAATGTTCCTTGTCATGTACTGTTATTTATGGTTTAGCTAAAAATGTTTTCATAGATTGAATCTATCATTTTTATTTAGATTTTTAAATTAGCGCTCTTTTCCACCCTAGGCTTATACTCGAGTCAATAAGTTTTCCCAGTTTTATGTAGTAAAATTAGGTGCCTCGGCTTATATTCGGGTCGACTTATACTCGAGTATATACTAATATATATATATATATATATATATATATATATATATATATATATATATATATATATATATATACACACACACACATACATACATATATACACATACACACACACGTGTGTGATAATTTTGAAACTATAGTTCAAAAAATAGAATACTATATAATGGTAATGAAATAATAATTACAAGACAAAGGTTTATATATAAAAATAAACAAAGTGCTGCTGTACATTGAAAATGTAAGACATGATCAGTGTTTGTTCTTATACTCATTGTGAAGAGAACTCTTCTGCTACACAATTTTTGAGGGAGGGGATGCCAGGGACAGTGTGGGGTATTTTTAAATGTAATTTAATATATTTTAGACAGTGTGCAAAAAATAATGGACAAACCCATAACATGAAAAGTCCCAAATATTGTGGAATATAATGTGCATAGTGAACCCAGGTGTGAGCATATTAGATAGCCTTTTGTCCACCATATAGCCCGGAACGCCAGGAACACCCAAAACAGGAACAAAGGAGGATTATAACTGCTCTGGAGAGTGCACAACTTTACAGGAGATAGAGGGAGCCTGGAAATGCTTTGAGTAAATGAGATGTAGCTAGTGAATAGAGCAGAGATTAGGGAGCCATGGGTCGTGTGCTTACATGTTCCAATTAACGTAAATCTGGTTCTACTTATACAGATCTCAGTGAATATTTATCTTAGTGACTTTCAAAAGCTGCAAAATCTGTATTAATATGCTACTGAAGTATGTTCACTGTCCTAGTGTGGGATTTTCTGCATAAGTATGTATGTTTAAACTAAATGTTTGTGTCCCTCATTAGTCATTGAACTGTTGCGAGATTTGCAATTCTGTGCAATGATACAAATGTGATGAATGTTCTACACACAGCAGCTACTTTATTGAACTTTGCTATTAGGGTCGGCATAACAAACAAATCTGTCAATATTCATATAGAACAGAATGTTCTCAGAACTGAAGGCTTGGCCATGTATGTGAACGTATTAGAGTGTAGCTCCCAATGGTACTCACCATTGTAAATATTCTGTACCCATCTAGGTAGTGCCTGAGGCCAGATTTCTACCTTTAAAAGTACTTGCAGTACTCTTGGAAGGATAATGGCCTCCACATGACACAATAAACAAGCTGTGGAAAAGCATGAATGGCCCGACAAACAGTGGTAGCACCTCGGCATCAAACAAACCCCAGTTTACCACAGATGACAGATGGCATACAATAGATTAGACTTGACACTATGTAAGTGTTAGAGACTAATTCACTGTGAATCCAACCTGACACCGCATTCTAAGCCCTCCCTGTCTGGTGCACTTCTGCCCCAACACTCTCATAGTAATTTTAATATAAATGGATTTTCCACTAAAATCACAATGTCAGGGGGCCTGATTTACTTATGCAGACAGGAGTGTATAGAATATGAAGAACACAACATCCGCACAAGCTGTGGGTAGCGGCAGAGTCCCAGACCCACTTTTTCAACTCCACAGAGAATATTCTAAACTGGATGGAAGATAACGGTGCCAGATCACCTTTACAAAGCACCAGCCAGAAAATGGCACATGCGAAGGGCTCGATTTCTATGTTTGTGTCACTTACTATAGTTTCACGGTGAGTTAGCCTCACTCCTCCTAGGCTGCACAATTCACAGATTTTATTTCCTATAGGGCCCTAAAAGACGGTTTATGCAGGTACTGGAAGAGAAACTTTTCCTTATTGATGCTGCTCAAAAAGTTGTGTTTATTGAGTCTTTCTTGAAGTAGTTTGGCAAAATGTGTGTGGCTACATAATGTAAATGTGAAGACTACTGCACCCAGTAAACCAGTAATGAGGATCCTTTGTGCAAAATCATTAAGCAATGAAAGTCATGATAATCCTCCTCTACATACCACTTACGCTAGGTACACATTACAGCAAAAATAAACAATGAGCGATTTTCCAATGACATGAAAAACAAAAAATTACCGATGAGCCTGCCGATTTATGTGTACACACTGTCCATGACTACCTCCAGATGTCTGCTCTTCCTCTCATAACAATCCTCTGAATGGTGACAGCAATTACTGTCTTGAATGACAGGTTGTAAAACAGGCTGCACACGGGAGAGAGAAGAGAAGGAGAGGTACAGCGAAGGGAAGCTCCTGTATTCAAGTTATCCGGGCACGGTAATTACTCATTTTAACTTTAGTGCACCTTTCTTGTTAGCAACTCTCCTTCAAGGCTGATAGGCAATATTCAGTAAGAGGTTTCCCTTCACATGTCTCTCCCCACTCCCTCCTACCTCTCTGCTGACGGGCTGAACCATTGTGCTGCAGTAAAGTCAAGCTTAGACCAGTGTTCCCTCTAAGCTGAGCAATCTGGAAAGGAAAGAGTTAAAAGGTCACTCTAATGAGGGCTCCACCCGAAAGGTTTGCATTCACAATCTGCAGGATGTTTCCTAGTAAGATACAGGTTTAACTCTATCATTTCCAGATTGCTCAGCTTAGAGGGAACACTGGCTTAGACCCCCCTCTTGAAAGTGGTGCTACCCACACAGCATGGGACCAGCACACAGGGCAACATTAACCCAACCAGCACCTCATAAAGCATGGACAGCCTCCGGACCCCGGACACCAGCTGACAAACGTCAGGTAAATAGCTAGATTATCGTTCCATTTCTGCAGAGTGCATACACTCTTCAGAATTGGACAGACACTGTTTATAACTGAAATACATTTTTTAAACAGTACGACCAATCATCTCAAACGATGATCTGTGCTTTGGAACGATGATCGTTCATTGTTCCAGGGGAAAAACTACTGTGATATCGGGTCAATCAGTCGTTTTCCGTCTGATTAGCCCAATAATTGTCTGAAAACAGTGTAGTTTGTACCCAGCCTTAGCTTTATACATGTGTGGTAAATGTTGCCTCATAAAATGTGCCAATATGGACAAGACTAATCTGTTTGTCTTAGCTAGAATGGTATTTAATGTACATGAAGTTTTATTGCACTGGAAAATTTTAAATGTTTGCTTAATAGATGTATGCCCTGAATGGGCGTTGTATACGGCCCTGTCCATTTGGGGCAATATTTCCTATGACAAACTAATTATGGGAAATAGATTCCTCAACTTGCCCTGGACCTGCAAAAACAAATATGCAAAAGACATTTGTGACAAAACGAGTATGATATGTGAATTATAGCAAATACTTTGTATAGCCCTTCTTTTGTTTCCCCAGCTCATCAGACTACAACTGCATTGTCCAATTACATGTGGTTAAGGGGACATTGTAATTCACTTTAAATATGTATATTTTGTATTATATATTGATGACTTGAAGTAATGTTATTCATTGTCCTTAAACTGAAGCCAGGAGGGTTATGGGTAAAGATCAGGTGGTGTCTAGGATACAGGTGAGAGGGCTTGAGCTGCATTCATTCTCCCCCCTCCTTCCTCTACAGGAAGCATGGAACAGCTGGGGACCCTGTGACATCACAAAGTAGTGTAAGGGGTTAATTTTAGGAGGGGCTCACTGCTACCTTATCCTTGGAAGTAGGGGAAGCCAATTAAGCATCAATTGTTCTCCTTAGGACTAGTCCAGACGTTCTGTCTGCATCCCAGCAGGGGGCTTCTGTGAAAGGACATCTCATCTCCACTGCCCTGTCCAAACCCCCTAGTCCTGCACTGGCCAATGGGGAAGTAGAATAGATGCAGGGGTTTGTCCAGGGAGGGGAAAGACTGTGGAAATTAGACCTGTGATATATAAGGAACAACTCCAGGGGGGAGGGGTGTTCATGCTTGGATTTCATTCAGGAAGGTGCAAGATGGAGTTTTGAATTGTCGTTTTCTAACTCAAGTCTATATATGCAGCTGAGAGGGATCCATGGGTCATGAAGTCTGGACAGCAGGTGACTATATCTCCTTAAGTTATTGGGGTAAGGGACAGATGATGTGGTAAATCAGCCTGGCATTTATTTACTGTGTGTACATAATATTGTAGTGTGATTTGTATGACAATAAATATACTGTTGTATGTTTATAACTGCATTTTGCCTGAGTGACCATACGAATCCTAGAAGGTACTGGGTAGCACTGGGCCAGATAAACCCGGTATCTTCACATTTTGGTGGCAAGCAGTGGGGTCACTCAGTCCCAGGTCCTATCTGGGTAGAGCTGCAGGGGAACTGTATCGTGATACATTCCAGGGCTCTGCAAAGCAGTTAGCACTAGAAACCAGTTACCACATTATCCTGAACTTACTCCTAAAGGCTTTAAGGTAGAAAGTGTCACGAAAAGCGTTGTGGGCTTTAGGCGAGGGAAGATGCCGTCTAAGTGCCGATTTGATAAGGGGAAGCGCACCCCGCCAGAGGAGAGCGGAAGATGGAACCGTGTCTCAAAGAGAGGAAATCACAGTGAGGTGATCCCTGGAAGTAAAATGGGTGTGAGCTCTAGGAACAAGAGAGCAGATCACAGCTTAGTGTTGAAAAAGTTCCCAAAGGAAGGGATGAAGCAGTCCAGTACAACCAGGAGAAAGGTGTACTGGGATGAAGGACTGTGGGAGTGTCTGCAGGATGGGGATATGGATGTGTTGCACCACCCCACCACAATGCAGCACATTTTGGATTATTGGGATGAGGAGTGCCCAAAGATTATTATGTGGGAAGGAGCCAGTCTACAGGAGAAATTGGAGAACCTGTTGGATGTGTTCCTAATGTTGAAAGAGGAGGCAAGTGCCTGTAATTTTCAGGATGAACCAGCATGGGATGATTTTACACATGAAGTTATTTGTACTATGCAGAATCTGGCCAAGGGAGAATCCAGATACAACAATAATCAGCAGTACAAACAAGACGTAAATGGACTATTACAGCACAGGGACATGCCTGATGAATCCCCTGCAAATGTATTAATAGAATCTGTCCCATTAGCAGATTCTACAGATCCACTAGAGACAATGAGTATGGAGGAGCTGATAGTGGAATGCCAGATCCGGGGTGTACCTTACCTGTACAGCACACACATGGATATCCTGAAACGTTTGTTAAAAGATCAGGAGAATCCCGTCAATGCCTTTAGTGTTTATAGAAAATGGATGCTCACTTTAGGTCCCCACATACCTCTCTGGGAACAAATGCAATGTCTGCAACAGAGTTTTGAAGAAGCAGAGGATGAGGTATGGCGGCAAGGATTTACGGACACTGAAATGTGGCAGGATCAGTGTTATCGAGTGAATACTGAAAAATGCCAATTGGAATATCTTTTATCACACTCTAAAAAGATGGCTGCTCAGTCTGTTAATCAGGGGGAGGTCCATCCCAGTGGATTAAATACAGTTGCCCAAGCTACTATCTTGGGGGAGACTGGAGAAGAACTGCTTGGTGAGGATGTTGTACCTCTGACTACTCAGAAAGGATTAGGAGAAATTCTCCCATTTGGTGACTTGGATGGAAAAGAGCTACCAAGTAAGTACCATGTAGTAGCATCTTCTGATAATTTGCCAGTGTTATTGGAACCTGAGACTGTGTCTGAGTTAGAACAGAATTACAGAAAAGACCAGTTATCCATCCCTGTTGTGCCTGAAAAGAATTTGTTTAATGAAGTAACGCAGGATACCGCATGTGTGCTCTCCGGGGCAAGTGATGTACAGCTTTACCCAATTGTGACAGAAGAGAATCATAAACTTGCGCAACATATGATCTCAGCAGAAATCATGTTTACAGACTGTAGGACAGAATTAATGGGAGAGGATAAAGGAATTGTCATGTCAGAGGCCACTACCATGGGGCCCTGGGAAAATTACACTTATGCCTTCCCCTATGCAGAATTGGCAGATGAGGAGATGTTGACTGAGTGGGTGTCTGAGAGGGCACCAGTACAGCAAGATTCACCAGCCCCACCAGCTTTGATGCATCGCACTCCGGCTCCAAATCTGGGAATCCAGGACCCAATACCAGAGGCCTGCACTGGACCATCCACTTTGCTTTGCTGCCAGGAGGACAAGTCTGTGTCCAATGAGGATTCACACTACCCCGATGCGCCAGAGGCGAGGGAAGTAGTGCAACAGTTGGATGTGGTAGCAGGGGAGGGGAGATGCACACAAACATACTTACAGGGGTACCCACATGTGGTTTGGGAGGGGGACAGAGGATTCCCCATAAGCAAAGAATTAATGGAGCCCCCACGCTTGCCTGCCACTGGGCAGTTGTCCCTTGAGTGTTTGGGGGAGGGGGGATTGGATCTTTGCCAGAAACAAACGGACAAGGAGCCAGAAAGTTTGCCTGCCACTTGGCAGTTTTCACTTGAATATGTGGGGGAGGGGAGCACGGTCTCCAGAAACAGAGGACAGGCCAAGGGACTATTTGCAGTTGGGCAATTAAGGGTGGATAAGGCACACAAGGGATGTTGGACTACAACTCTCCTACCATGGATGTGTGCACAGGAGTGGCCCAGTTTTATTGTTGTCTCATCTTATGACACAGGGCAGCATAAACCCCCACTCCAGCTGAGTGGGAAGATATGCCTGCAGCCATGGGACCCTGGTGGGAGATTGAGGAACTGTGTACTGCTGTCTACCTTGCCATCAGACCCAGGAGAAACCACAGCAGGCCAGAAACTTTGGACTTGGAAGAAATGATTACTTGGGGCTAGGGAGCCACTGGGAAACAAGGGCTAAAAAAGTAGGGGAGGAATGTGACAAAACGAGTATGATATGTGAATTATAGCAAATACTTTGTATAGCCCTTCTTTTGTTTCCCCAGCTCATCAGACTACAACTGCATTGTCCAATTACATGTGGTTAAGGGGACATTGTAATTCAATTTAAATATGTATATTTTGTATTATATATTGATGACTTGAAGTAATGTTATTCATTGTCCTTAAACTGAAGCCAGGAGGGTTATGGGTAAAGATCAGGTGGTGTCTAGGATACAGGTGAGAGGGCTTGAGCTGCATTCATTCTCCCCCCTCCTTCCTCTACAGGAAGCATGGAACAGCTGGGGACCCTGTGACATCACAAAGTAGTGTAAGGGGTTAATTTTAGGAGGGGCTCACTGCTACCTTATCCTTGGAAGTAGGGGAAGCCAATTAAGCATCAATTGTTCTCCTTAGGACTAGTCCAGACGTTCTGTCTGCATCCCAGCAGGGGGCTTCTGTGAAAGGACATCTCATCTCCACTGCCCTGTCCAAACCCCCTAGTCCTGCACTGGCCAATGGGGAAGTAGAATAGATGCAGGGGTTTGTCCAGGGAGGGGAAAGACTGTGGAAATTAGACCTGTGATATATAAGGAACAACTCCAGGGGGGAGGGGTGTTCATGCTTGGATTTCATTCAGGAAGGTGCAAGATGGAGTTTTGAATTGTCGTTTTCTAACTCAAGTCTATATATGCAGCTGAGAGGGATCCATGGGTCATGAAGTCTGGACAGCAGGTGACTATATCTCCTTAAGTTATTGGGGTAAGGGACAGATGATGTGGTAAATCAGCCTGGCATTTATTTACTGTGTGTACATAATATTGTAGTGTGATTTGTATGACAATAAATATACTGTTGTATGTTTATAACTGCATTTTGCCTGAGTGACCATACGAATCCTAGAAGGTACTGGGTAGCACTGGGCCAGATAAACCCGGTATCTTCACAACATTGCTCAGCCCTGCAGACCAGGTAACCTTTAGTAGATCCCCTGTTCTATGCAGTAGTGGTGGAGTCATCTTTCTGCCCTCACAGACATTCCAATTACGGACTTCTTATTTCCCCCATCTCTTATAGAGTCATTTCTCAATTATATATTAGTTTTCTATTCACAAATATTACATTTGTACTTTGAACTTCAACCTTGGCTGTGGGGTGGACTCGATTTTCAGATGTGCCTATTGCTGGTTATAAGGTAAGGAATCTCTTAATTTTTTAAAGCACAATGGGACACAAAGAAAAAATGAGCGGAAATTTCTGTAAAAACTCCAATGCAGTGCTGGATACAAATAAGCAGTTTTATTCATTACATGGGAGCACCTGTCACTCAAACTTGCCTACTAGGCCTTCTGTCTAGCCTGTATATTTATACACACTCCCAGACCATCATTTATGAAATTCTCTATCTGGCTAGGAAACTGCTAGCTGAAAGAAAAGGATTTCACAAGAGATTCTAAACCAGGGTTGTCCATGCGGCCCAGCATGCCTCTAAATGTGGCCCAGCAGGAGTTTTGGTTGTGGCAAGGGGGCAGCGCTGTTAATGAAAAAAAAATCCTGCAAAAAAAGAAAAAGATAAGAAAATACTTACCTTGTGGTCACGCGGTCCCTCCTTGGTCTCCTCCTCCGTGCGGCGCTCGTAGTGAATGTCGGGCGTGACGTCATCACGTCCGACATCCATTGCGGTGCTGTTCCGAGAGCCATTGCGGAGTACAGCACATAGGAGTCACCCGCGCGAACTATCAGCAGCAGTGAAACGGAAAAAACGAGAAGAGGATCCGAGAACAAGCCGATTAAAAGGTAAGTTAAGTTTTTTTTTTATATTATTTCAAGGGACGCTGACCAGTGCATAAACTCACCTGGTCCTGGAGCATCACGGACCTTATCTTCCAGTCTTAATGACTGCTGTATTGAAGCCCTTCATAAAATGTTGTAACAATATCACTTGATGTTTGACAGCAGCCATTAGCATGTCATTGAAGCACTGATCAACAACAAGGAGCATTAACAATGTTTTCTATGTTTTTTTTGGATGATCAGCTATCATTAGTGCTAGTCTATTTTATGTGCGGCCCAAAACAACTTGTCGCCTTCCAATGTGGCCCAGGGAAGCTAAAAGGTTGGACACCCCTGTTCTAAACCTTAGACACATGTAGGTGAATGCTTCCTTACTATACTCAGAGGATGCCCTGAGAAATGTCTTAAAAGTTCGTCAGGGATACCCTAAATATTCTCTCTTACTTGGGCTTATTTGTGTTTCTTAAGGGTAAGATTTTGTGAGTCGCTCCAGCTCTTACCCTTCCATTTGATGAACATGCTTATTTTCCAACGCTCTGTGTAAAATGTAGTAATTGTAACGACAGCTATTGACTCTATTGCTGTAACTTTGTCATAACCCCCTGACTTGTACTTGTTGATGTTCTTTTAATTTTTTTGTAGGTATATAAATAATAAACTGTTCTCGGATTTAAAAACAACAAACAAGCAAACAATAACATCACAGAATTACATCTCCGCTTTTGGTTTTGTTTTGTCTGGCTCCTGAAACTGACTTTTCAACACGCATTCACTGCCAATACCCAAAAGGTCATTTCGGACCCTTGAGCTTGGCAATGGTATGATGCTAATTCTATATCGACAATCACAGGAAATTCTTTTGAAATACAGAATATATAGTTCAGAAATGGTTTAATGGCATCTAGAATAATAACAACTGTACAAACAAAGTGTACTAATGCCTGGCTATGTGGTCTGCACAGCCATGTCCAAACACAGTTCTCAATTGCTACCAACAAGCTAGCATTCCAAAATGTCTCTGATTTCTGCATGCCTAATCAATTAACTTTACCTTTAATTAGCACCAACACAATGTACTGAAATATGTCCTGAAACGTGGTTACCCCCAGGCTACAAGCAACAAAGTTCCAACAGATTCTTTTCAGACATCAGGGAAAATAAATATTCAACAAATAAGCACACTTCCTACAGTCTGTTTTTATACCTAATATGTGGCAATGTGCAATAGCAAAGTAAAAACGGAGGGGCCAAATAATTAACTGAACTGCTAGCAAGAGTAGACATTCAGGGTCAACAGAGGTAGTCTGACAAAATATCTAGAGCATGTAAACTGTGCTATATTTTAAACAGTAGTAATGAGAAACACTTATTTTAGTGTTACTATGTCACAGTGTACTTCCTTTTTATTTATGGGGACCGCAGTGACACAGAGTGGAAGTACTGAGAAATGGTGGAAAAGAAAGTTACATGTGAAAACTAGAAAGTGGGATCTGTTGGATAACAAGAACAAGATGATACAGATAGGAGAACACATAGTGGGGATAGATAATTAAAGAACAAACCTGAGTGATGGGAAGTCAAAAGAGTGTTATGAAAAACACTAAAATATATACAGTAATTATTTAGAGGACCACTATGCTGCCTCATTAGTTTAAAAAGAAATAGGACATTTTGTTCTGCGAAGGACTACCTGATCTTTAGGGTATCCAATTTTGTCCTATGAATACATTCTTCACTTGAGAAGATGAGGCCCAGGAGCAGTTGTTCCTAGCAAGCGTGTGGTTCATTTTTTATGGGGCTCCCCCCACCCCCCAGACAATTTTAGTAGGGGCAATACTAGGCACCTTTGGCTGTGGCAGGTCGCACTGCCAAAGTTACGGATCTGATGATATATAGTAAAATAGCTTCTATGTGATTAAGCCTTTGAAGTGCTACATAACCTTTTGAATAGACATATATTACAAAATGTAGAGCTAACATTTCCTTTTTGCGTAGAGATGTCAGCATTGTAAAGACTGAAATGGGTGATAGCACATCCCATTTTCAGGCACGTTGCATTAAGGTGAAGAGCATAGACAAATTAAACTCAGCTGTCTAAGGAATCAGGGATAAGTATCTCACTCACCCCTCTTACCACTCACCAAATACACCACCCACCAGATAAAATACATTACCAAATACTACACTATACCTCACTCACTGAAATGGCCCTTGTTCACCACCACTCCCTGTTACCACACCTTAACCTCTAATATGCTCCCAACCACTACTTAGCACCATACTTTGACAACATATAATCACCCACTGAAATACCCTCTCCATAATGTGACAAAAAAAAAAAAAACACCAAAAGAAAAGTTTATCACGTTTTTATTTATTAAATAAATGAAAATGTCCTAACTCTCAATAGCATTCTCTGCAATCATTCCTCTTGAGGTTTTTTTGTGATAGCTGCCTTGTTAGGTGGAAATGGTCATGGAAATATTCATTGGATAAAACGTAACTAAATTTTTCACTATATGCAGCTTTGCGACAGTGCAGGGCGGAGAGTGGACTGCAGACCAATCACCATTTATATATCAAATGCTCACACACCACTGAACGACACTGGAGAAAATCTCGCTCCCTTGCTGATTTTCTTTAATTCAAATTCATCCTTTCCTCCTTTAGCTCTGCCCTCTCCCTAGCCAAACAATCCTACTTCAAGTCTCTCAACTTCCGTTGGTGTCTCTCGGGGCTGCGTCCTCAGCCCTCTACTTTCCTCTCTGTACACCTCCACACTGGGTGAACTCATCAGTTCCTTCGACCTCATGTACCACCTCTATGCCGATGACACCCAAATCTACCTCTCCTCTCCTGACCTCTCAAAAGTTTTCCGCTGCCTCTCTGCTATATCCTCCTGGATGTCCCATGGTTTCCTGAAACTAAACATGGCCAAATCTGAACTTATTATCCCTCTTTCTAGAATCTCCCCACCTCCCACACTCTCCATCACTATTGGTGATACTATCATCTCCTCTCTGTCACAAGTAGGTTGCCTGGGTGTCATAACCTTGACGCCTCCCTCTAATTCGCCCCTCACGCAATCCTGCCGATTTCACCTCCGCAGTATAGCTTGTATCAGACCCTTCCTCTTCATCAATGCCACCACAACTCTCATCCACGCCTTAATTATTTCCTGCCTCGATTCAGATTTGGTCTCCGTGTACAGTGCACACCTCCCTGTCAGTAACGCGGATCCTGCTGCATAGCTGATTTACATCCTGCAGGAAGTGACGATTGCTTTACTTCCTGTATTGCGGTCCCGGAGCCAGATGCTGCTTCTACCTGTGCAATAGGTGCACCGCTGCCTGTGTACCTGGGGGGTTTGGTCTGGGAAAATGGCATGCGGCTGTGGCGCACCCTTGGCATTGTGCCCTGGGCAGTCGCACCGCCCACACCACCCTCGCTATGGCTTAGAATAAAGTGATGAACAAAGGTTTGGCATGTTGTTCATTCAATTAAAGTTATAGTTAAAATCACGTGTGTCTTTTATTTTCCTTATATTTGGCATAATGGGCAGGGAGCCTTAGGGACACCTGGAGTGGCATTTTAGAGGTCTCAAAATTACCCTGTCCCCACAGTTGTTTTGTGTGACCTTCTTCCCCCAGTATAGCAAGGGAACCCCACACTTGTGTTCTGTGAGAGTGGGAACCAGCCCAGACTATCTAGCACTTTGGAGAGGGGACAAACTACACCGTTTTAAGATTTGTTTAATTTGATTTAAAAAACAAACCAAAAAAACTAATTTTAAACAAACAATCAACCCACCCCTTGATCATCACTTTATTATATATAAAGCAAAATCTATTTTTCTTTCTAGATCCTATGTAGTCCATGTTTGTGCAGATGTACATACAGAGGTTATCACAAGCTAACTGGAGGTCACAATACCATTCAGAACGCATACATGCAGAATGCAGTTTTACATAAGCGCTGTCTGCTATTTGAAATCAGTATTTCATACTTAACTAAGAATACTAGCTTGTGATAAAAAGGCAAGATTTTGAATTTTTTCTTACTTCAAAACACTCTATTGAAGATAATATGGGATAAAAGGATAGTGAAAGGAGTACATATCTATACATGTCATCTACACAACTGCACATTAAACAGATATGTGGTCAGCCAACACATGAATATATTTACGTTTACTGAACGATGAAATGAGCTTAGTATCAGAAGAACGGCTTACATCAGAAAGAATCTATGCACTCGCATTCAGGGGATATCGCCCAGGTGCTGTCCGTTAAAAAACAATGGAACAAATTATTGTGTGCCAGGCATGTGCATTTTAAGTGAAACTTCTTGGCCTATGTCAGTAGAACCCTCGGGTGGTCATGTCAGTGACACGGCCATCTTCTTACACAGAACTTTTTTCTTTTTTCCTCTAATCACACCAAATGGAGTAGGAGGGATTGTACAGGTATTATGGGTCAATACTTTTATTGGTTGCAGTACATTAGCCCTCTCTAATATATTATGGACAAAAAAGTAACTGAAAACTGTAGCGGACAATCATTCTGACACTTCATTAGTACACTTTAGAAAAACGCTAGTCTTCTCCTAACTTTGCTCCAAGACTACCAGGAAATATCTAATAAATCAGCCAGGAGCATATAAGTGACTTCGCTAGCACCTACCTACTTCATCTCAGCATAAGCCCTGGCCCGGGTGAACAAATCCATATGGTCCCACTCAGATTAGTGACAAAGAACAAGAAAGGTACACTAAGCACAAACCAAAAGCTGAACCTAATAGTTAAGATTACTGCTCCTGACTATTCTAGTGCAGTAGACGGTGCAGTGCAGTGTTGCAGATGAGTTATGAACTATTAAAAGGGCCTACGACCCTGGTTTGCAAATACTTCAGAGAAGGATTTTGTATATACATACTTAATAAGTACTGTTTGTTATCAATTATTGGTCTCAGCATTATTTAACTATAAAAGTAACCACTAAGGTTTTATAAAGGGTATATAAAAAGAAAAGCAGCCCCCCTCTGAAAGTTTAGATAATACAATATAAATTACCTTAAAAACTTTGTATTCTACAGATAAATTATCCTAAAGTAATTTTGTATACATTTTTGAAATGGTCTTTCACCATATTTACTATGAATACCTTTTAACCTCATGTCTTCTCCCCATGCATACATATTAATACAAGCCATTCCCATAAAACTGCCAAACCTACGAATAGTAAAGGAGTAGCTGCCATCAAGCATCACCCAACTACAGTGTATAATATATATATATATTCTTGGTGAACCCATAGACTAGCATTGGGTGGCCTCTCACATGTAAGTCCTTTAATCTGTTGGTGTTGAGCCACCCTGTTGGTTTTGAATGGATGGACTTTCTGTGAAATCTTGGTGACATAACCACCAGTCTGGTGCCAGACATCAGCATCCAAAGGTTCTTTTCAGTGTGGTTACAGATATGCCGATTCTTGATGATATTTCTAACTGAATGTAAAATATCTTTTTTATAAACAGTCCTGCACATGTATTGGCCACTGGGTGGCTTATTATTTACCTAGATCAGCTGTTTTACCATTTGAGGATGAGATTCCCCTATTGGATTTCACATAAGAAAAAAAGAACAAAACATCTACAGACAACTATATGGGGATGGTTGGAAAAGAATTGCAGGACGATTTCTAAGTTATTCCATTTCACTTAGGTATGCATATTTGTTGACACCATTTGAGCAGCTTGTTGCAACATAACATACTACACTATAGACCTGATTCATTAAAGAAAGTAAAGCAAAACAATGAGTAACTTTGAACCTTGGTAAAACCATGTTGCAATGCAAGGGGTGCAAATGAGGTTGTCATTTTGCACATAAGGAAAATACTGGCTGCTTTTTCATGGAGTACACAAATATTTGATAGCCTTATTTTTACACTGACATTAAAAGTTGATCTAGGACATGCTCTACCCCAACTATAAATCTGTCCTCACATTTTAAATGTAATACAACATGGTTTTGCCAAAGTTAAAAGTTACTCATTTTGTTTTGCTTTCCTTTCCTTAATGAATCAGGCCCTATGTGTGCTCTTTTGTCCTTTATTTTCAATTTTCTGATATACTATCCTAGCTCCTTCTTTGGTGGCTGAGGACACTTGCAAGAGAAGCTGTGGACTCATCTTTGTTAATTATTGGGACTATTATAATTACGATAGGATGGTTGTATTGATAAATATATATAGTAATTTTGATGGTTGTCCTGAGTGATGAGATCTGTGTGTGTGTGTGTGTGTGTGTGTGTGTGTGTGTGTGTGTGTGTGTGTGTGTGTGTGTGTGTGTATGTGTGTGTGTATGTGTGTGTGTGTGTATGTGTGTGTGTTAGGAAATTTAGACTGTAAGCTACAATAGAGCAGGGACTGATGTGAATGAGTTCTCTGTACAGCGCTGCGGAATTAGTGGCTCTATATAAAGAACTGTTGTTGATGATGATATCTCTAAGAGACTGTTATATAAAAACAGTAGCAATGTATAACATGGATAGGGAACTGCAGCACATTTCTTACCATCCCCGGTCATCGTCTTCTTCTGTATCTGGTGTAATTTCTTCTTCTTCCGGGGTTTCAGATATTGCCTGTGTCAGTTTCGATTTAAACTGATCCAAGAGCGCCAATGTCTGAAAAGTACAGATTTTAGATCCATCCAGTTATCAGGTAACTGCAAGCTAATTGAAGATCTGACATCACATGCAGTACACTACACCCACTGAGACAGAGGCAGAATCAAGACATCAGACATCTATATTTAATGTAAACCTACTGACGTTTATTTAAGGAATCTGTTTCCTGATGTACATCAAAGGCAATTCTGATGACTCAAAGATTGATGGTCTCACGAAGAGGAAACATCACTCTTCACATTACTGTCATGCAGGGATTTTACAAAAATACTGACTATTATATATATTTAAAAGTTCCCATGCCATGATACAACAGGAGGTATATAAACTATACTGTCAGCAAACCGCCACATGGTAATAGCATTTTGTTAAGCTTATTACTGAATTACCTGTTGCTCTCTAGATGATCCTTTCTTTGAATTTTTTTTCCTGCAGTCTTCATACTTTTCCTTCTCTTTCAGATATTCTCCGAGAGCGCTGTTAGTTATTGTCCGTTCAGCTAAGCAAACAAGTAAACAATAGAGAATGTCAGATCAATTACATTAACTGCAAACATAGACTATTTTAAGAGCTATGGAGATGAGCATCCTTTAGGTACATTAAGCTCAGTGTCCCGTCACGTACATGAACGCAGAACTGTGCAGGTTTGGACAGTTTCCATCAGGTAAAGCAGAACTAACCAAAACAGTCCCATTAACAGAATGCAGGACTATCATGTCTAAGTGATGTTCCCCTGCATGTGCCCCAAAGTGTACTTACACATAGCGGTACAACCTATTGGTAGAATGAACCAAAGCTCACTAATATTGGTAGCTGAATGTATATTCATGAAATTTCAGCCCGACATCACTGGTCGTCAGTGATGCGATATAATTGGTCCCTAGTTACTGCATTTCAATAATGTGATATCACTGGTTCCAAGTAAGCTAACATACCATGATTACTGTCTCAGCAACCAGAATTACGAACACAGTGCCAATGACAATCAGACACTTTAGACTCTGAAGAGACATTTAAGTAGCATGTGTATAGATTACACAATGGTCAACATTGCTAATGGCTCCCATCAAATGTTTTGAAACATCGCAAACCACAGCACAAAGTGTATGAAGTATAAGGTGTTTTTCTGCAGGCAGCCCTGTCGTTAGGGAAACATTCAGCAATGAGATACTGATATTAAAAGACTAATTTTCACATTTAAAACTTTAAAATCAGAAGGAATCAAAAGATAACTTCATGTGCAATGGTCACTCAAACAAAAAAATTGTTAGGAGCACTGGTAAACCATTTAATGATAAGGTGAACGTGATAAGCAGTGTGGAGATAGACAGAGGTCATTTTTAAATGTACTTTAAATGTCTGCGATGCCCCCACCACCACATCACAAACCCAACATTGTCTTGTTTGGATTGAGTAACAAGAACTCAGTTGAAACCAGCTGAGATAAATGTTATGGCAGCAAGATGTTATTACAAGACCCCGCAGGGCTGACACCCTGAAGGTGGAGAAGCTAAAGAGTAGTTTTCGAAACAGGAATGGAAACAAACATTTTGTAACGCTGGGTACACACTACAGTGTTTTCAGCTGATTATCTGATGACCGTTTGGCCAGATATCGCAGTAGTGTGTAAATCGATGAAAAATGTGTTTAGGGTACATACATCGTTGGTAAAATCATTAAGGATATCGCAGCGGGAGAAATTTTATATAGTGTGTACCCAGCCTAACACTCAAGAGTTGGTTTACAAATCATTATCTGATATTTTAAATGTGGTTTCATCTTAACTGTTGTAGTTTAATTAGCCTAAGCAAACAATCTTTGGAAACCTATTCTGTTACAATGGCTGGCTAGATTATTTACCAGGAATGCACAAAATCCACATTTGAGGATTAGGCAGAACACAGATTCCCTTAACAAATGATTCTTATGAATATCAAACTAAACCCAAACCTTGTTTTGTGTATTAATCAGGAAAAGCCTTTATAAATTAAATTTGTTTAGTTAATTCTAGCCCTTAAAGTGAGAACAATGCAATTGCAGGACAATGATATTTCAGATTCGGTTGTCTGTATTCTACTGAACCAGAATTCTTCTAAAACGTTCTTTGGCCTCAGCTGAGTCCTGGATTCAGTACATTACTATTAATCACTTTATACACTGCAATTACAAAAGGGTCTTAAAGACTTAATAATATAGGCTGTCAGCGATATGTTGAGTTTTAAACATGGACAATGACATAATGACATAATGACATATTCTGACCATAGAAACATAGACAAGCATTTTAGGTATGCAAAGGTAGCACCTAATATTGGAGCCACATTGAAGTAGAAAGCTGAAACAACAGAAGCAGGAAGAATACGGTTTAAATGATTAACATGCACCATGCCAAAGTTATTGAGGCATTGTGCCAACAAAAGTAAAAATTCTGCCAATATATAAAGAAATAAAATTCAAGTAGTAAGCTGGCATTCATCTGGAGCTATACGTGCCAACTAGTATTGCCAAATAAGATTTATTTTAGAAGAAATGAGAGTGCCTCATAATAACTTGATTGATAACATAAATCCATCTATCCAAGATCTGCCCTATTTCCATTGGTTTCTAACAAGCATTTGATTATATTATGTGCTAATATTGAGTACATAAAAGGTATATGCCATTACCCATTATGTAGGTATGACAATGCTTCCATAATGTTAATACCACTCGTGGCTTCAATGACATCAGCAGAAATCAAAAGAAACTAATACAATGAATACATTAAATGATACCAAAACAATGATTAAGTATACAAAAAGAAATATATATATATATATATATATATATATATATATATATATATATATATATATATTTATTATATATATAAAATATACAAAATCATTAATTATCACTAGTTGACAGAAAAATACAGGTCCATCAAGTTCAACCTTCGTATCGCATTGATCCAGAGTAAGGCAAAACACAACCCCGGTGTGACAGCTGCCAATTTATCTTCACAGAACAATTCCATCATGACTCAGATAAATACCTTGGATCAATCACCCCAATATTATCCTCTACTAATTTTAGCTACAGATACCATTATATGTAAGAAAGACATCCAAATCCATTTTCACATGACTTTAATGACTTTGCCATCATCACAGATTAACCACGCTTACAGTACAGAACCACTTTCTATGCTGATGATGAAACCATCCTTCTTCCGTTGACCCCTTGTACTCAGTATGGTCCTTGGTACAAAAAGTTTTTTTTAAGACAACTCTTTGTACTGATATCAAATATATTGATGCATTTTTGTTAATTCTCCTGAAAGGTGCCTTTTTTCCCTTCAAAGTAAACTAAAACTGGTGTTTCTATCCTCTAATTTAACTATTCCATTGCCCTTATTAATGATGTTGCACAACGCCAGCCCCTCTCAAGTTCCCCAAAATCCTTCTTACAGTGGGGTGCCCACAATGGAACCCTGTGTTCAAGAGGTGCTCTAACTAATGACTTAAACAATGATAATATAATAAATGATGATGATGATGATAATATAGTGATACAAAAAGAATATGTCCCTTGGCGCAGGGGGATGTATTATATGTTAATAAAAACAGATATTAATGACACATAAAATTGTAAATGCTGAAAACAAGCAGTTCTTAGGTTGCAACCAGAACAAATGCATAAACATACACAGTTTCACAAGTAAAAAGTTTAATTACCATAATAACATAAATTACTTCAAAAGGGTATGCGACATAAAGCCCAAGGTACAAAAGAAAAAGGTTGAGCTTTGAATCGATATAGCTGGACAAGTGAGTGGTCAATGATTGGATCCCTGAATTAACAAGGTCAGAAGATCAATTCTATAGACAGGTTCGCGGGACTGCTATTGGTGCAAAATTTGCGCCCAGTTAGGCGAACCTGTTTATGGCACAATGGGAGAATACCGTTTGGGATAACAACCCCTACGCCGAGTATATCCAGATTTGGTGTCACTATATTGATGATATTCTTTTCATCTGGACGGGTTCCAGAAAAAAGCTCGACCTTTTTCTTTTGTACATTAATCTAAATTTACAATTCACAGTCAACATCAGTTTCGAATTCATCCAATTTTTGGATTTGGAAACATATTGAGAATAGCCATCTTGAGATGGATTCAAACGCCTACATTCCATCCTCTAGTAGTCATCATAGAGCTTGGATCCACAGTATACCAAAAGGCCAATTCACTAGAATAAGGCGTAACTGTTCAAAAATTTACCAATATGAGGTACAGGCAAGCACTCTAAAAGAAAGATTTTTGGAAAGAAGTTATGATCCTGAAACAAATGAACAGGCATTTAATACCATCAAATGTACTGACAGGGACCATCTCCTCTCAAAGAAAGATAAAAAGGAGGAGTTTGAGCAGATTCCCTTCATCACCAGGTTTAGCCAGGATTCCAAAAAGATTGAGAATATATTCAAGAGGTGTTATTGGAGAGTACTGTTAGGAGATGATAAAATGAGGGAAATCCTCCCTAAAAAACCAAGGTTAATCTACACTAAGGCCGATAACCTTAAAAAAGAATTTGTGAGTAGTACTTTCCCTCCTAAGACTACCCATAAGGTTGGTACATGGCTAAAAGATAAGGATGGAGGATTTCATCATTGCAACAGATGTCTGGCGTGTAAGGTTAGCCAAACTAAGAATACAAAACCTATCACTACTTTTTCATCTAATGCAATGGGAGAAACCGACCACATTGAATCCAAAATCACATGTGACAACTCAGGGGTTATTTACCTCCTCCAAGGCGCCTGCAGTTTACAATATGTAGGTAGAACCAACAGAAAACTACATATAAGAATATCTGAACATCACTGCAATATTAGGAAAGGGTTGGATAGCCATAGTGTATCAAATAACCACTATGGCTGTCCAACCCCACCACTGTTTGTTTCTAATGATAATATAGTGTTTGCATCTCGAGCATTTATCCTCATTAGATATCCCAGGATTTTATTCACCTTATCCATATACATACTTTTTCCCGTTGACCTAGTACTCTCCTCTTATTGTATGTATAAGACTGTTAAGTGGATCAGTATCAAACAATTTTGCGAATGCCAACTATATCACATCATTTGCACAACAAATATCTAGTTTGAAACTTACTTCCTGGTATCAAGCAATATAAATTTGCAAAATAAAAGGTTTCCCGAGTACACCAGCACTAACCTTTCTCTGACAATATAGTGGTCTCCATATAAAGTAAGACAAGTTTAAAAACTGCGTAGATATTATATACTTCCCCATTCTTCCTAACCTGCAATGCCTCCCAGTAAACAGTTACAAAGAACTCCTGAGCATGCACTGTATTGCTCTGCAGTACAAACTCTCAGTCACTGTGCAAAGCTCCATGAACTGGTGATGAAGATGTGGTAAAAGAACAACAGAAGTAATTAAAAGAGCACCATGGACTGCAGCGCTGACAGGTAGAAGAGGATAGAGATGTTCAGTAAACGTAACTTCTGATGAAGTGGCCAAAGCAGCTCCTGTTCAGTCAGAAGCTGCATTTACATACTGAGCAGCTCTCTTCTTACACCTGTCAGTGCTGCCACTGTGCAGCTGCAACCAGGTAGCACTGGTGACCCACAGAAAGGTGGAGGAATTTAAATTGGGGTGGGCAAATGTGCCGAGCCGTGGATTGAAGCCCCAGTGACACGACAACCTAATCTCGCCATTCGCCACCCTACAAGAAATGGAATAGAATTGAATGGGTGGGGTTATTGTGGAGTGCTTTGGCATGACTATTACTGTATACTATGTAGTAGTCCTTATCATACATATAAATGTGAAGACATTTTCATAACTAGGGGGGTTATTTACTAAACTGCGAGTTTGAAAAAGTGGAGATGTTGCCTATAGCAACCAATAAGATTTTAGTTATCAGTTATTTAGTGCATTCTACAAAATGACAGCTGGAATCTGCTGTAGGCAACATCTCCACTTTTTCAAACCCGCAGCTTAGTAAATATAAACCTAGGTGTGTTTTGACACAGTTATGTCATATAACACATCAATGATACAACTGCTCAACAAATAAATAGATGTCATTTACAGGAGTGACAGCGGTGCTCTAAAAATGGGTAGACATCACCGGCCTGATTCATTAAAGAAAGCAAGGCAAAAAAAAGGAGCAAGTTTTCCCCTGGACAAACCATGTTATAATGCAAGGAGTGCAAATGAGTTTATTACTTTGCACATAAGTTAAAAACTGGCCGTTTTTTTCATGTAGCACACAGATCAACTTTAATTCAGCACACTGAAAATTAAAGTTGATCTAGGCCACGCCCTACCCCAACTATAAATCTGTCCCCACATTTTAAATTTACCTCCCGCTCCATTGCAACATGGTTTTGCCAAGGTGCAAAGTTACCCTTTCCTTAATGAATCAGGCCTCACTACTCGTCAAATATGAGGATATGTTTTAACATATATTCATGTTACCTATGTACTATACAATTACAAGTGAATACAGTGAGATAAGTATCTCAACACATAAGGCTTAAGCCAGGATGTGTAGCAGAGTAGAAACCTGAATGTGAAGGAACTGTTGGAACAACAAGGTTATATTAAGTTGTTTATGACATGCAAAATGGAATGGGATACCGTCAACTGGATGATATCATCCTTATTTATTTATATAGCACAAGCAAATTCCGTAGCGATTCACAATTGAGACAGGCAGAGAGGTATGAGGGCCCTGCTCACAAGCTAACAAATCTATAGGATGTGCTCTTTATATTGTGAGTGATGTTTTAAAAACCTTTATTGTTACTTACATTTTAAGAAACAGCAAGAATGATTTCCTATACAGTCAAAGCCCACCATGAGTGTAAAATACATGAAAAATATTTTCACGGTTTTTGTTAAAAATGTATTTCCAGATTAAAGGTGATATAAAATAGCAGACTTCACAGTACCCTTATAGAGAAATCACATGACCACACGTTTAAGCGGCTTTAAGAATAATCAAGGACCACTTCTAATATTTAATAGGCAAAATATGCACAATACTGAAATATTAGTGGACCTTTACAAGCTTCCAGATAATATTATAACATTGTGCTTATTTGTGTCTTAGCTACACATTTGAGACATTTGGCAGCCTCCCCCACAATTTTGTTACCAATAAAATTAGGTTTATAGATGCAATGGTGAAAAACCACATCAATTATAAAATAAAGGGGATATATTTAATTTAACATGGGGTCACCTAGCACATCACTGTTTTCTACGTTCTGTATTCTAAACACTACTAACCATTGATATTTACAGAATTACTTCTCCCAGTGGGCTCAAATCCTGTTGTTGGGGTGCCTCTTCTAGGAACAACACCTCCATGTCTTTTCCCTTTCACCATTTTCCTCCCCCATCACTTTATCCCAATACAAAATCAATTTCCCATGTACAAATAGTAAACTCATAATAAAATATTTCATTGACTTGTTCCTATATTTTGGTATTACAATATTTTTTCATTGGATCTACAATGTAAAAATATTTTGGTGCTGTATGAGGTCATTTTGAAATAAAAGTTTTATTTTTGCACACATAAGGACAAGTTTCCATCTGTTATCTCAACCTGCTTTATTATTTATATACTGAAAATGTTCCCTCATATAATGTTACTTCTGCATATTCTTATAATAGGAAGATATAGGTTTTGCTTGTACAATATATCAGGCTTGATATCCTCATCAAATAACGTTAACTGCTTTGAATGCCATTTTTAATGCAAAATATTTCAGTTTGACTGTTTAATGTGGCTGAATATTTTATACTGTTATTGTTAACTTAGATATTTTAATTAATTGATGTAATTTAACAATATAATGAAACCTGTGTAGTTCCTAGACATCCATTAAACACATGAGAGCTCACAGTGGATCCACACAGCTAGGCTTAGTTGCCCAATATTCTGTAATCCTGCAAACTCATTGTTAGGAAACATCCAGAAAGCAGATACATTGCACTAGGTCAGTGGTTCCCAAACTTTTGCAGTTCCCGGCATCCGTAGGAGTCTCCATAATTTTTTCAAGGCAACCCTCCAAAATAATTACAGAGCAGTAACGTTTTATAAGTATTTGGATCAAAATAACATAATAAGTATTTAGGTAAGGACAGAAATACTTAGTAAGTTGTTTGCAAAACTAATACACATACATCCAAGGGAAAAGAATATATATATATTTTTTTCAATTATATTTCTGTCAAGGAATAATTTACAGCTAATACTAAGAGGAATAAGATCAAACAAAATAAAGCTACAAAAATCATCACACTCTGTGCCCTCCTCTTCATCCCCACACTGTGTGTCCTCCTCTTCATCCCAACTTCTGTCTTCTGTCTTCTTACCAATCCGGCGACACCCAGGACCCAGCATCTTCCTCTCTTCTGCCGCTTCTCATTGAATATGTTGTGTGTGATGACGTCACGCCCGACATTCAGTGAGAAGCGAGGAGGGAGGAGAATGCTGGGTCCCAGGTGCTGCCGGATTAGTAAGTTGTTGTTTTTTTCTTCCTGGCCACGGCACCCTTGTGACAGCGCCGCGGCACCCCTGGGAGCCGCGGCGCACAGTTTGGGAACTGCTGCACTAGGTGACAATTTGATACAATTTTCTAAAGTTAACTTTGTTCTATTATATATGCTGCACAGACTTCAATATTCCCCGCACTGGGGTGCAGTAAAAAATGTTCACAATTACAAATATTTAGGTGACATGTGCACACTAATGAAGATTTTATATTATAGCAGCAGACCAATTAATTAGAGGCTTCTGCAAAAGCACATTAATGATTTTCACCATAGTTATTAATGAAGCAAGAAACTGCTGACTATTATCTCACTGCCGACACCAATTCCTATAGGGGACGTGGTAATCATATGGAAAGCGGACCAACATCTTTACTGATTGTCCCAGGGCTGACACCCTGAAGAAGTGTGAAGAAATGGGCTGCTCAGTGCAATGTGTCCAGAAAGCTGATTGGATGGGTCGTGTCAGCTGTCCAATCAACTTTATTAATATTTGCATTTAGAATGTATACACTAAAACATCTCCAAACTGAGACTTAAGTAGCCTGAAAAGCTAGAAATTTAAATCTACTCAGTTAACCAACAGAGGAAGCAACTTAAATTCCATTTTTCCTGCTTCTTCCAATTGCTAACACAGTATTACCATTAGCTGCTACACAACTTAATAAAAGATAAAATGAAAAATATTTTCATTATGAATTGCGTATAATGTGTAAAAAAATGCATAAAAAAAAAGACTGACAAATTTGTTATTTGTAACTCTCTATCCAAAATTAAATAACTGACAGTGAGTACCGAAATCTTAATAAAAGTCTACAGAAAAATAGAATAATCACTAAATCAACAAAAAAGCAACAGCAACAAGAAATGCAACATATTTTTTCCATTATGAAACATCAAAGACGATTTTGTGTCGTCAGGAGAATATAACGGAATTGAAGTCTGATTATCGGGTGAGTTACAATGCATGACATCAGGATTAACATGACTGTCCTGCTCATTATTCAAACTGATACAACTTCAAATTACTGAATAACTTGGCAGAATAATTAAAGGATAAAGAATTATCATTCAAAAGCTTTCCATAGAACATAAAAACTATTAGTGGTGGCAGACATAAATATTAAGTATACAGTAGCTCAAAACATTTAATCAACGCCATATTTAGCATCTTAATGGTGAAATGGAGAAGATTTGAGTTTATACTTAAGAAGCACGAAACATACTGCAGAAAACATGGATTTAAAAAACACTGCTCCAAATCAAAAATAACCACTTTTTATTTGAGGGAAAAGAAAAATAACCCTAAAATCCTAACAAATTTACAAAAAAAAGTAAATTTATAAACTTGGTGTTTGAAATAGAAAAAAATAATTCAAGTAAAGTTCAGGCATTCTGTTCATGGGGGCTTTGGACTCTTACCACCACAAACTGGACGTTAGGACTTGACAAGGCTCCGGCACACCAAGCCAATAGCCTGTCCGCTACGGAGGCACGGAGCAAATAGTTGCTCTTCGGCAAGAAGCAGGAAAATTGTTGAAGTCAGCCCTCTAGAAGGCAAGTATATATTATAATATATATATATATATATATATATATATATATATATATTTATTATTTTTCTAGAAATGCACCCCCCATACAGAAACATAATCCAAATAGTTTTAGCTGGAGCACCGCCTTAAGTTTTAGCATTAAATAAAATATTATCTATAACCATGACCAATTGTAAAACTACTTTTTTGCTTTTTGATGGTTTATGTTAGAAGTTTATGAACAGGACATTAGCATTAAAAACAAAAAGTAACTCTAAATTACAATACTAAAGTATCAAAATTGAAAAAAGTTTTTATTTCTTTTCCAAGCACTACTGTGATATGTGACGGTTGTCCTGTTTTATTTTGTTTTTTTGGACTTGGATTTTCAATTGTTGTACAAAATGTATAAGTGTAAATAAATCAAACAATGTTTCTATGTAAATAGCCTAACTCGGCTTCAGAGCTGGACGACATACCGTGTTATACTCCACCTGGGTGGCTTCTTGAATACAGTTTGTGTGACTTGTGAATACTGGAAAGGCAGGAAATCGATAACATAGGGAGGTTGCTGCAGGGAACGAGCACAGCGCTTAGGGTGCCTGACACTCAGTCAGGGCACTCGGATAGAGCACGTGCCATTTGTCCCTCTGTGCTCTCTCCCCTACAGTGGAAGTACAGAAGATATGTTTGCTCTATGCATACCTGGTGCAAAAGGTATTATGTACAATATTTAAAAAAAAACAAAAACCTGACAGGTTCCTTTTAAGACTAATAATAATAAAATCTTAGTTAAGCCATTTTATTTGATACTAGCTTGCACTACTATTTGTCTATACATTTCATTTTATAGTTTGTGTACATTATTTAGCCATTTAATACACGAAGCATGAAATATTATGGGCAGCACGGTGGCCTAGTGGTTAGCACTTCTGCCTCACATCACTGGGGTCATGAGTTCAATTCCTTATCTATGAGAAGTTTGTATGTTCTCCCCGTGTTTGCGTGGGTTTCCTCCGGGTGCTCCGGTTTCCTCCCACACGCCAAAAAACATACTGGTAGGTTAATTGGCTGCTAACAAATTGACCCTAGTTTGTCTGTCTGTGTGTGTGTGTTAGGGAATTTAGACTGTAAGCCCCAAAGGGGCAGGGACTGATGTGAGTGCGTTCTCTGTACAGCGCTGCGGAATTAGTGGCACTATATAAATAAATGGTGGTGATGATGATGAAATATTCAAAACTAAAGGAAAGGCATTTTTTTTTTAAAAAAAACAAGCAATTTCTGTGTTACTCTGGTTCCGAATATCACAACCTCACAATGTGGTAACAGATAAGTTGAGAACACGCTCAAAAACCTGCAAATATGCCAGGCACTTTCAGTGAGAGAAAATACCCAAATTTCATACAAGAAAAGGGTCTAATGCGGCGGTTCCCAAACTGTGCGCCGCGGCTCCCTGGGGTGCCGCGGCGCTGTCACAGTGGTGCCGCGATCGCCTAGAAAAAAACAACAAAAAAAAAAAAAAAAAAAACAAACAACTTACCCATCATCCAGCGCCGGATCCTCCTCCTCACTGACTGCCGGGGGCGTGACCTCATCATGTCCGGCAGCCTCAGTGAGCAGCAGCAGAGAAGACGTCAGGGAAGAAGGTAAGTGAAGGGGGGCACTGAGAAACACGCTGAAGGGGGCAGAGAGACGCTGAAGGGGGCACAGAGAGACACGCTGAAGGGGGCACAGAGAGACACGCTGAAGGGGGCACAGAGAGACACGCTGAAGGGGGCACAGAGAGACACGCTGAAGGGGGCACAGAGAGACACGCTGAAGGGGGCACAGAGAGACACGCTGAAGGGGGCACAGAGAGACACGCTGAAGGGGGCACAGAGAGACACGCTGAAGGGGTCACAGAGAGACACGCTGAAGGGGGACAGAGAGACACGCTGAAGGGGGACAGAGAGACACGCTGAAGGGGGACAGAGAGACACGCTGAAGGGGGACAGAGAGACACGCTGAAGGGGGACAGAGAGACACGCTGAAGGGGGACAGAGAGACACGCTGAAGGGGACAGAGAGGCGCTGAAGGGGACAGATAGACGCTGAAGGGGGCAGATAGACGCTGAAGGGGACAGATAGACGCTGAAGGGGGCAGAGAGACGCTGAAGGGGGCAGAGAGACGCTGAAGGGGGCAGAGAGACGCTGAAGGGGGAGTGCAGAGTGAGACGATGAAGGGGGGGGACAGAGAGACGCTGAAGGAGGAGGGCAGAGAGACACTAAAGGAGGGGATAGAGAGAGAAGCTGAAGGAGGGGGACCGAGAGAGACGCTGAAGGGGGGTCAGAGTGAGATGGCGAAGAGGGGGACACAGGGTGTGAGATGGCGAAGAGGGGGACACAGTGATATGATAAAGGGGCACAATGTGATGGTGAAGGGGTCTAAATACATCTTACGTCATTTTGACCCAACTACTTAAAAAACGGGACTACCCGGTAATTATTTTTGCTTAGGGGTGCCTTGGAAAAATTATGGTGACCCTAAGGGTGCCTCGAGCTGAGAAAGTTTGGGAACCACTGGTCTAATGGCATGTATGAACTGTGAGTACCGGGCATATACTAGCAAAAGCCATATACTAGTACGTAGCCATATACTAGTAAGAGAGAGAAAAAAACATTAAGTATATTACACAAATATATACACACACAAATTATAATATATATATATATATATATATATATATATATATATATATATATATATATATATATATATATATATATATATATGGGGGTATTCAATTGTTCCTCCGGGCGCCGCCGGAACGAGCGCGTTAAAACTATTACCGTTTATACGATAATTACTCGCTGAACTTCATCTTGCAGCTCCCTGAGCTGCGAGATGAAATTCAGCGAGTAAACTACCGTATTAACGGTTTTTACGTGCAAGTTTACCGTATAAACGGTAATAGTTTTAACGCGCTCTCGTTCCGGCGGCGCCCGGAGGAACAATTGAATACCCCCCATAGAGTTTTGCAAAGAAAAAAATTACAAAAATGACGATGGGAGAGTCACCCGGATACCCAACGTCTGATTTCAAGTAATCCGAACAGCTCATCTCTAATATTATAAGAGAAGTAACACCCCTCAACCCCTCAATTTCCTATTCAGTACATTGTAACAATTATATACTTAATGTGTAAATGGAAGAACATTACTAACATCTAAACTATGTGCTGCTGAACTAGTTTATATTAATAACGTGGGTTTGAAAGGCCAATGTCAGGAATTCTTGCTTTAGAGAACAGAGCTCCACAATGTTATAGACTTATACAATGAGCTCATAATCTTTATGTAGGAGTTTCCTATAGAAATGTAGCCTCTCCTCAATACCCCCAGAGCCTTAAATAGCTACTCTGCTGTTGGATAACAGTTCTCCTTCCACTATCTAACACTCAGGCTGTGGTGCTTTCCTTACCACATGACATCACTTATCACATACAGACAGGGCCTCATTAGCATAAATCACACAAATGGAATCTCACTGGCTCTCACAAGATCAGAACATACATTTCCTGAATACTGTGCACTTCCTGTAGTCTGATTGGCTACAGGTTGTTGTTCTAGCTCTGCTCACATCAAAAGTGGGCACACATGGGCAAGCAGGATTAGAATAATGAAGGGCACTGACCTTAGTCAAAAACACTTAAAACTATAAAAAAAAAAAAGTCTAAAATAGCTCAACAATCTGCAGAAGGCTTTGCCAAATAAATTATTCTTATTTCAATTTCTATTACAGTTTATTTTCCATTACTGGTTTTATGTTTCTGTAGACTATGGGTGTTTTGTATAACCTTTTTTGTTAGCAAAAATAGCATCTTCACTCAACATTCACACTTTAATAAATATTTGTTTAAATGTATATTGTTTAAGAATATTATTGTCAATAGGTTTAATAGGAAATGAGTTACTAAATACAATCAATAAATATTGTGTAGCATACAATATGTTTGCAAAAAGAGAATCATAGTAGCTCTAAACAGCACGAGTATCCATGTTTTAGTTGTCAACAGGCTTAGATAAAGGATATAGAGAGAGAGAAAACATAGTGGCAGATGTAACACTGATGCCTTAGAAATATTTGTCAATATTATTTATTTTTACTGTCCTCCAGTCGTAATTGAGGCAAATTGGATATTCCATGGAGATTAGTGAAATGCATGTAAAATCCATACTATATATATATATATATATATATATATATATATATATATATATATATATATATATATATATATATATATATGTGTGTGTGTGTCTGGGTTCACATTCCTTATCAGGCATTTGAGGTCAATGTATTTTCCAAATGTTTGTACAGATATCAGTTATGTTATGTCTGCTTGTCCATATCAATCACTGTACTTGAAATCAATGTAACATTTAATTAGCTACATGTTGGGAAATACTTCAAGATGAAATTCAAAGGAAATAGAGCAATAAGCAACTTTCTGTATTCTATTTTACAGCAACAATTCAACTGCGATCTACTATGAAACCAAATAATGTTTCAGTAAGTCCTGTAACATGCTTTACTTTGTGCTGGCTAAAAGCATTAATATTACTAATCTTGGTGAGCAGATATAACAAATGACAATAAAAACCAGTACACTTAACCACGTTGTTTTGAAGGTATCCACCCATGCTTAATTGTTTACAGTAAAAATACGCTCTCCACAACTAGCAATGAGATACTCCTTAAACATCCTCATGTAGGTACAGACAGGAGAATTATGAATCTCAGCACTACTGATACGATGTGTTGAATTCAGCTGATTGGCTGGGCTTGTGTAGCAGTCGAAAAATGGGTCTCTACAGTGCTGACATTCACAATTCTCATATAACTAAACCATAATGAAAGCCGATGAGCACCATTAAGTGGCAGGGCCCCGATGTGTGCCCCTGGGGTTCTGATAGATATAAAATGTATAATATATTTATAATATGGAGTTGGTCGCACTTTTTTTATCACTCTTTTTGGAGCGATAACAGCTTCCACTCTCCTTGGAAGGCTTCCACACGATGTTGGAGTGCTTATGTGGGAATTTGTGCCCATTCATTCTGTAGAGGACTTATGAGGTCAGGCACTGATGTTAGACGAGAAGGCCTGGCTCACAATATCCCTTCCAGTTCATCCCAAAGGTGTTCGATGGGGTTGAGGCCAGGGCTCTGTGTGGGACAGTCAAGTTCTTCCACATTGAACTCATCAAACCATGTCTTTGTAGTCCTTGCTTTGTGCACTGGGGAACAGTCATGTTGGAATAGAAACGGGCCTTCCCCAAACTGTTGCCACAAAGTTGGAAGCATAGGATTGTCCAAAATGACTTGGTATTCTGAAGCATTAAGATTGTGCTTCACTGGAGATAAGGGGCCTAGCCCAAACCCTGAAAAGCAGCCCCATACCATTATCCTCCACCAAACTTCACAGTTGGTATAGTGAAGTCAGGCAGGTAACGTCCTCCCAGCATCCACAAATCCAGACTTGCCCATCTGACTGCCAAACAGAGAAGCGTGATTCGTCACTCCACAGAACAAGGTTGCACTGCTCCACAGTCCAGTGTTGGTGTGCTTTACACCACTCCATCAGACGCCTGGCATTGGTCTTGGTGATGTCAGGGTTGAATGCAGCTGCACGGCCATGGAAACCCATTCCATTTAGCTCCCGCCGCACAGTTTTTGTGCTTACATTAATGCCAGTGGAAGTTCGGAACTTGTCAGCTATGAAATAAACAGAATGTTGGCGATTTATACACACCATGTGCCTTAGCAATTGTTGATCCCCCTCTGTGATTTTACATGGTCTTCCACTTCGTGGCTGAGTTGCTGTTGTTCTTAAACGCTTCCATTGTTTAATAATATCACTTACAGTTCACCACGGAATATCCAGCAGGGATAAAATTTCCCAAACAGTCTTATTGCAAAGGTAGCATCCTATCACAGTACCACTTTTGGGGGCATATTCAATTGACGGCGGGATCGCCGAAAATCCAGCGCTCCAAAAATATTACCGTTAATACGGTAATCCTGTGCGTAAAAACCGTTAATACCTTTCCTGTTTTAGCAGCCTGTGCACAAAGTAAAGTCCATTAAAAATGGTTTTCCAGTTTTGGAGTGGAAGAAGATAACTGGAAGGCACAGAGCCCTGAACTCACCCCACTCAAACATCTTTAGGTTAAACTGGAATATCGACTGCAAGCAAGGCCTTATAGCTCCACATCAGTGCCTGACCTCACTAATGAAATTGTGACTGAATGGATGCGTATCATCATAGCCATGTTCCAAAATGTGGTGGAAAGCCTTTCCAGAAGAGTGGAGGCTCTTACAGCAGCAAAACGGGGAGCAACTGCATATTAATGCCCATAGATTGCACACCAAAGGCACTTATGCCAACCCTGTTTGCACAGCTAACGTGTGTGCTCTGAATTGCAGAGGTTTGATGTATATTGCAAGGACAAAATATTAAATTGAAATACAGTGAAATTTTGATTTGACAAAAAAAACAAAAAAACTAATAAGAATAATTGTAGACTGCAGATACAAGTTAACTGAGGTAATACTATATATAAAACAGCAAGTAAATGATGAACAGCAACATAAACTACACTAGGTTAAGACATAAGAACACATGAAATGATAATGCTTTAGCAGCCTGTACTCTGGTAGCCTTAAGGTTCACTGGTAATTTTAATTTTAAAATAATCTGACTGTCAGCATGTTGTAATTAAGTACAATCAAGAGGAAAAGAACATGTGTGGTCCAGAGTACATCCAGGTGTAATATTAATGTACTCCCATAGAAAGGCATCAACATATTCAAGTAGTACCCAAGTCTTTGTGTCCAAAACAGCTACTAGAATTCTATGTAATGATTAATCAAAACAAACAAAGATTAGGCTTCCCTAGAGTGACCTAGATTGTAACACATTCGCAACTACAAAGTTGTGAAAAGAACGGTATCTTTTCAAATATTTGATTAAGTGCTACAAGATGTTGAGGAAATTTGGTGCTTAAATGAATGATGTGTTTGATGTCATTTCTGGCAACACTACAGTAAATGTCGCAGAAAAGGAAAATAACTTATTTAAAGAACAGTCTTGACAGCAGTTTGGCAGAGACTGTAACCACCCACTCAAACGAAGAGACCTGGAATGATCAGCTAAGTAGACATCTAACCTTCTGTCCCTTTCGAAGAAGGGTAAACCATTCCATTTCTCACTGCACCACAATATATTAGCAATGAGAGAGAGGCATAACTAGAAATTAATGGGCCCCACTACAACATTTTTAAATGGTCACATTAACCCAAATCATTCCTCAGATGCATAGTATCACTGCATTCATTGCCACCAAAATATTTTTCCACTACACTACAGCTAGTATTGAATTATTGATTGTTTTAAGAATGTACGTAACTTAAAATTCAGAAACATCTGCTGTAAATTTCTGCAGTGTGATAGATTACTAAACAAAAAATGATAAAAAAAAAAAGAAAAGGGCTAAATATTAGATTTCACACACACTCAAAACACACATACATATTTCTGCACATTTTAACATATAATTATGCTTTATTTGCTGAATTTAACAGGTTAAAAACAATAAATCGGTGAACATGGCATGTGCAAAACTTTGGGCACCTTTCCAGTTGATTGATTAATATTTTTATTAGGCCTTATATTAAGGTGAAGACAATTCCATAATCAAATAAAAAAAAATCTGACTCTTCTAGTCTCTTAGGATGTTGTGCCTCTTCTTTACAACTACAGGCACATCTAAAGAGCTGCCTGAGGACTTGAAAATAAATATAATCGACCATTATAAAGCAGGGAAAAGCTTTAAAAGATATTCAAATGCTTCATCCTTGCAATATCCACCATCAGAAACATCAATAAGTGGAAGATATGAGGAACTGTTGCAGTAAAAGCAAGATTTGGAAGACCGTTAATAATCTTTGATAGGATGACTTGTAAACAGGCCAATATACAACAACAAGGCATATCCCAATGTAGCTAAAATGTACAAAAAATTCTCCTATTTATGTACATGCTGACACATAGTGATTTATAAATTATTTGCTTTAGAGCACTGAACAACATTCTCTTTTGTTCTCACATACACAGCGGTCTTAATTGTCCTGGTTACACTTTTTCAAATGATCTTATTCACTTGTACACATTTCATTAATTTAAAGAAGCGCATCTTCTTTTTCAATATGCAAGAACCCACATTTCACTTCAAAAGGCCTGCTGAAAGGTTTAGCAGACAAAGGAGTAAGTGGTTCACAGTACAGCGTTGCTTACATAAAAATTATCTGCATGGAAGAGATATCAGAGGAAAACCATTCGTACGACCTCTTCACTAAAGTCAATGTCTAAAGAATGCAAAACAATAATAGATAAGCCAGAAAGTTTTGGGAACAGCGAACTGATGAATCAAATAATTAACTTTCTGGCCACAACCACAAATGATACATTTGGAGAAAAACAGATGAAGCATTAGAAGAAAAGAACATCTTGACAACCATTAAGCATGAGGGTGGATCAATTATGCTTTTGTGTGGCAGCCTGTGGCACAGGAAATATTTTCCAGGTGGAATAAATCTCGGATCAACAAACCATAGAAACTAATGTCCGAGAGTCAATGAAGAAATTGAAGCCGACAACTAGTTGTATATTTTAGCATGACAATGACTCAAAATATTTCCCAAAATCATCAATTAACACGTGACAGCACTGATGGTATTAATGATGTGGAATGTAATTGTTCAAACCAAACAAACAAATTTATTAACAATGACATCCCCAACCCAAAACATCTTACACCAAACACACACTGCTTAATTTAGTCTTTTCTAATTCCAAAAAAAACTCATCAGGTTTTCATTTTCATATTTGTGATAACATCAAACCCAACTAGATGTTGCGGTTACCATATTACACATTGTTTCTCTTTTTTAGGTATGTATATTTTTTAGTATTATCAGCTATACTGGTTGATGTTATTATCCTTTATTTATATAGTGCAAACACAATATGCAGCGCTTAACAGAGGACATTTAGTCAGTCACATTAATTCCTGCCCCAAGCAGCCTCAATTCTCTACCCCACACACATACTAGGGTTGAACAAAACCTACATCCTTCACACAAATTGTGCTGTGGTCACAAGAGAAACATTGCCACACTTTATAGTGCTCTGCGTTTTTACTGTGTATACATCTTATTGACTGCTTTATATAATAATATACTTTCTTTTAATTATTTTTATGCAGTACCAACGAAAGCCCTATCTGCCTTGAAGAATCCAGCCTAAAAATTCACTTACATGGACTAAAAACATGTTATGCCCAGACACCTCAGTTTAATTTTAGTATTATCATAAGGTGGTTAAACCCCAACAGTCCTGAAGTTGTTAAATAATATTTATTATATTATTTACATATATAATTAACATACATGTCATAACCAAAATCACCTGGGTCTGTCTAAAAGGACTAAAATCCCCACAAATTATCTCACACTCATTATTAACCACCCAGTTCTGTCACCACTAACATGTACTGTAGTTCAAGAGCGGACATGCTTTGGAAGTCCCTGATTGATCAAAAACTGGCATCACAAACTAATTTCATCAGAGATACTGTAAACCAAACAATTTTCTGTCTTAATTGTAGCAGTGTTATAAAAAAAATGCTTTAAGAACACAAAGACAGAACATTATTAAAAATAAGATTAACATGACAAAATAGTCACAATGTTCATTCAATAAACATGGTGATAACAAATTGACATACAGAAAATATAAATGCAGAACATAAAAAGGATAATAAAAATAGAAAAATATACTCTCAGGTAATCTAACACCTGGGAGAAGGCTAGAAGCTAGTCAGTTCCACAATATCAGAGAAACCCCCCCCTCCCAAAACTAACAATTTCTGAAATAATTTCCTTACTTTTAAACATTTCTCTTCTATGCTCACCCCACCCCTTCACTACAGCATCAATGAATAAAATGTGCTAGTATGCTAATCTGTTTTTTTGCCCCTTTTTTCAAAAACACTTCTAGTAAGGAGAGCTACACATAGTATAACTTTGATCTAAAACACAGCAGAGATTCAATTATTACACTTAACAGGATATGACTTTCCACACATGTACAGGAAACATGAGTATGCTATACAGATTACTTGGGGAGACACATAATATCCATAAATTCCTGTGGCTGGTTAAAAAAAAAACCTGGTACATAGATCTCACCAAAAAATATTGTATTGATATTTTTTTGCCTATAGAGGATAGGAATACCATTGAAGCCATCACAGCTATGATTGTTTGTTGTTAAAGCATCTGTGGGGTGTGCAATAAACCATAGTTGACATGTTTATCTTATTTTGTTTGTAACAAAAGGCATCAAAGTTATGTGATCAAACCTATGCCTCTACAATATCCACTTTTTATACACATACAGTGATTTCAAATGTTATTTAAACCAGTTAATATCTTTGTGAGTGATTATGACCACATTAATAAATTATTTTCCTAATTATCCTAATTAGGCCATAATCATGACAATACCATTTTTAAGAAAATCCATTGCGTGTCCCTGCTATTTTTCCCTAGTGATAATGCATATTAGTTCTGTGGGTTATGTAATTTCATGCAAGAGTATAAATCAGTAGACACAGATTACTGAACTTCATGCAGACATTTAAAAAGCAACAAAAACATGAAACAGATTTAACTGCTCAGAACACAGAACAACTCTACTACAAGCATTTTATGTTGCTGTTAAGGACCCATCTGAATAGAAATGAGCTTATGCCTTCTGGTGTATCAGAATATGGGAAGAAGAGGCACTAGATTCAAATTTTTGTTAAATGCTTATATCATGAAATGGAATAAAAGAAAAGGATTGTTAATTACCCTCTTTTGCCTCCTTTACCCTTTCATATTCCTTTGCATCGTCTTCCTTTCTCATTTTGGCTGCCTTTAGTTCTCGTTGTAGTTGACGTGCTTCTTTTCGTAGTTCTTCACTGGGAGATAAACGTAGAAAAGAATATGAACAAGGACATCTTACCTCTACCTTTCTTAATAATAATGTATTATTTTTGTAATTCTTTTTTGTTTGTTTTATTCTCAGAAACCCTATATACAAAATTAAACACTTCATAAGAAAGTAGAAAACAGATCTTCACTTGACAAGAGGCAGAGGTGAATTATAGGTGGGGCCCCCACAAACTACATGTGCCCTCCGAATGGTGTAAGCTGTGCCAGCCTGCTGCCTGGTTCTGTGACAAGTCTGGGCAGCATTAACTGGATAGCAGCAGAAAACCAGTTAATGCCAATTTAATAGCAGACAACTGAATATCTGGTACACAATTAAATCAAAGTACAAATCTTGCTTTACTGATCTGTGAAAATGTATCTTCTATCCACATTGAGATTAACTTTTTTTTTCAAATGTATTGTAGTTTGCAAACAATTATACAAAGTACCAATACCTGTTATACACAGAGTGAGCACACATTCATAGAGTGCAAAATATATGTTGTCTAAGGTTACGTTAATTCGCATTATCATCATTGTTATCATCATCTTAAGACCGTGTTACCCATGGGCGTTTGATTTGTGTTTAAAAACGCCAGTTCAAATGTCAGTGACACTAAGGTGTTTTACTTGTTTTTGGAAGGTCAATGTAGGTCACTCTATTAACCTCAAAGCATGTAACTTGCATTGAATGGAGCAGGCAGTGTTTGAAAAAAACAAAAAAACACACCAATGCTGCAACGCTCCAGTATGTGGATAACATGGCAAGTAACTATTGGGTCACTGGAAACAATGATTTCCATTTTCAGACTTCTTTTCGCATGTTGTACTAGTGTTAAAATGTTAGTACAATGCATAAAACTGACACAAGTGGGTTTGAAGCCCCGGTGACCAATTTACATTAAAACTAGAAAAATATTTTTGCAATGAACAAAGCATCAATCAGACCAGCAGCAAGAAACAAGAACACAACAAATAAGTTAGTTCTTCTATTATTATCCTTTATTTGTTGGGCGCCACAAGGTTTCCGCAGCGCCGTACACAGTACAAACAGTAGTACAAAACAGGGTGACAAAGTACAGAACAATAAACTAATGCTTCAGGAACTCCAGGAAGACATATGGAGTAAAGACAGAGCAGAAGAACCGGTATGGAGACAGGAGGGGAGGGGGAGCCCTGCTCATAAGAGCTTACATCCTAAGGGAGGGTGAAACAAAAACAGGCACGAAAGGGAGCCAGTGAAGCAGGGGGAGAGAAGAGAGGGAGAACGAAGAGAGTGGATGAGGGTTAGGTGGCTGGTTGGTAGGCTTTAAGGAACAGGTGGGTTTTAAGTGCCCGTTTGAAGGAGCACAGGTTGGGAGAGAGACGGATGGAATGAGGGAGGTCATTCCAGTGTAGGGGTGCAGCTCGAGAGAAGTCCTGGATTCTAGAGTGGGAACAGGTGATCAGAGTGGAGGAGAGGAGACGGTCATTGGCCGAGCGCAGGGAGCGGACTGGAGTGTAGGTGGTGAGGAGGTTAGAGATATAGGGGCAGTAGACTGGGAGAGAGCTTTGTAAGTGGTGGTGATGAGTTTGAAAAGGATCCTGTAGGGGAAGGGGAGCCAGTGAAGGGCGTGGTAGAGTGGGGAGGTAGAGGAGGAGCGGCGTGAGAGAAAGATGAGTCGAGCAGCCGCATTGAGAACGGAGCGGAGGGGGGCAAGGTGGGAGAGGGGGAGGCCAGTGAGGAGAAGGTTGCAGTAATCGAGGCGGGAGATGATGAGAGAGTGGATGATTGTTTTGGTGGCATCTTGAGAGAGGAAGGGCCATTGGCGGGCGATGTTGCGCAGCTGGAAGCAGTATGAAGGAGTTCTGTTTCCGGAACTCAGATATGTTCCGTAGGCCACGCCCACAATGAAGTAAACATGGGGATGGGAGCTTAGACTAAGCAAATCACAGAGGGATTCCCATAATGACCACTTGTACAATTGAGATGCCGCGTGTACAGTGCCGGAACATGTTGGGACGAGTTAGCGTCACAGCTGGGTCTCCATGTTTACCAATGACGTGGTACAAAGTAAATGATTAAAAGGGTTGTGTGAAAGGATACCTCTTAAGTACATCTCAGATATCACAGGTTACTCAGTGTAACTAAAATAGCAAAAAGGTTACAAATTGTATTATGTCCCAATAATTAATGAGATTATTTATTAATAAGATCAAAGTCATTCGTATCATTATTATTGCAGAATACACAGTTCCCTACTACATCTCTATAATGTCCTTTTAAGAAGTAACCTGGGTAAAAGGTTTGTAATTTTAAGAGTATCATAAGCCATGAACCCACCATAAAAAAAGGAAATCTTATCAAAACAGAAAAAAGCGACTTTGAAGATCCTCCCTAAATTCTTGAGTCACCTTCAAGAGAAAGTTCTAAATAGCAAACTTATTTAGAATCCCAGAAGTTTATCTACAGTTCAGTGGATAAACAACCTTATGAAGATGCAGGAAACATTCCAAATCAGAAGAGAGACAGACGTTTCCATGGACTGCCATTCACCGTCAAGGGGCAGGAGAACTAATGCTGCACCGAATTCACAGAGCTGAACAGAGAACCGAATCCGAATATTAATTCCCATATTGAAATAATTAAAAATTAATTAGGGTTAATCTAATCAATACATCTTATTAGCAATTTTAATTCCTAAAAAAAACAATAACAAATCACTAAAATGTCAGGGAAATCTTCCATCTAACTTACTTGCTCAAATGTTACTAAAAACCTAAAGGATTAGGTTGGATTTCAAATTGAATCCTGGATTCGGTGCAGCCCTAAAGTAAGAGCTGGAAATAATTGAAGGTTTCCTCACACAATATAAAAACAATGTATAGCTCATGGGCAGTATATAAAATTATAGTATTTATCACTGGTTGTCTACACTGCTCCATCAAATGCCACTGTCTTTCACCAATTCTGGTACCTTTGTCCCCTATGATCCTCGCAGTGGGGAAGCATTATAGACTATTCTCCAAGTTTTGTACAGAGGGGTAGGATGACAAATTGTAGTTCAAAGTGCACTGTGTGTCTATATTAGGGCATTTAGACTGTAAGCTCCAATGGGGCAGGGACTGAGGTGAATGAGTTCTCTCTACAGCGCTGTGAAATTAGTGGCACTATACAAATAAATAAATAAATAGATGATGATGATATAACCCATGCCTTTACTTCTGCATGGACACGTAATGATACATTAGTTATTTTGCACCTTCTATGCCGAAATGGAAAATTTGTATATTTTGGTTTTAAAAGTGCACAATGCTTTGAAATTGCCGATATTTTCAATTCTCAGTACGCACATTGCACTCTTGCTCTTTGGACATAAATAATGAAAAACTAAACATTTATCAGGATATTCACTAGGTGAACTTCCAAGAAAGACCTTAAAATATTTATCCGATTTCTAAGAATTCTTAAACCAAGAAAAGCTCTGGAACAGAAATATCTAAATATTGTAATTTGCTACTGTTATTACCATTTCAGAGAATCAAACAGAAGAAACAAAGACTTGTTTAACGATTGCTGTAAAACTAAAATGAAAACATTCAGCAGCTGTCACAGGGCACAAAAAGTCTACATATAAATAAAAAACGTACAGCACCTTTTGATATATTGCAGTAAGTTGCAGAAACATTTTAAAGAAGGAATATACAATCCTCCATCCATCGTGTTTAACAGTTTCTCACACTGTGATGGCAGCCGTTTTGTAGCTGACCCAATATTTTTATGAGAATGCAGCCTATCAATTCTCTAGGAACCAGTGACATAATTGCAGCACAGACCCAACAAAATGTTTGTCTTCTGTTTGCTGAAATAAAATGTATGAGAATAAAGCCTACCCTAAAGCACATGGAACTGTGAAATCACCAAGGCTCACTAATGACACTGCTTCATGGTAAACGGGCAGTCTGCATTTTCATGACCATTGACTCGTCCCACAAGATAGCGACTACCTTCACTGTGCATAAGTATTGGGTGCACTTTAAACCAAAATTGGTAATTCCAGTGATTAGAAATCTCAGCAGTTGCCTGTCCTCATTGTTTGTGACAAAAGCAATGAAACGGTCATAGGGATCTACTTACCCTAATCATGCTAATATAAGTGTATTACGAGAAAGAGAGATAGTGTAAAGTGGTAAGAAACCATATTCAATTTAAACAAAATAAAATATAAAGCAATAAAGTAGATTGACAGATAGATAGTTGCAGGAAATAATATTAATCAAAAGAAGTATTTACAATTAGGAGGTGTGAAAAGAAATAAAATAAGTGTAACAAACTGTAGTGTTGAAATGCTGTAAGTTATATTTAAACACATTTCACCAACATAAGGCTTCTTCAGTGGGTTTTGAGATCATTATAGTGATTTTTCTGAGCTGCAGAGTATTTTAAAACCTCAGACTGTTGATACTCTTTTTGGAGGGGTGGGAAAGTTATGGATTGGTGGAAGTTATCACTTTATTGGGTTTTGAGCACAAACAAATTGAATACACCAAGGGTGATGGATGTGCATCTACAGGAGAGTGGTGCATTATATGGAAGATGAAATTCATGAAAGAGGAACAATGAAAACAAATACAACTAATGAAAATAAAAAAATGCAACTGGAGTATGTGCGTAGTTAAAGTTTTGTGTTTTAGTGATTGAGAAGGAAAAAAAGGAAATGGGTATAGGATTGGTGGAGAAGGGGGGGCTTGTGGGAAGAATAGGAGTGGCAGGATATGTGAGATTGATCAAGTGAGATTAAACAAAATTTTAAAAAATGAATATATAAATAAAATGGAAATAGAAATTACAATAAAATACAATAATAGTAGTAATAGTGGTAATATAATACAGATAAAAAAAATAATAAAAAAAAAAATATATAATAAATAGAGCTAGAAATAAAAATAAATACTAGGAGAGAGAAATAAAATAATAAGAAAAAAATGCATAGAAGCCCAAAACATGATACATAAACTGTGGGAACTATAATGCATGCCTAAAAAAATACAACAATTTCACATCCTCCAAAACAGGTGAAGAGATTTCATTACAGTAAAAAATGTCATAAAATCCATCAATGGAATCTACCTAATAACATACCAATGTAATCTATAGTATATATTGCAAGATTCCTAAATAAAAGAATACAGGGACACATGAATAACATACAAAATTAAAACAAACACAAACACTACAAAACAATAAACACAGCAAAACTGCCAATATTAACTACATCAAAACGAGAGGGAGATATTAAAAACTAGAGATGAGCGGGCTCGGATTTCGGTAATCCGAGCCCACCCGAACAGTGAGGATCCGACGGGATCCGAGCACTGTTCGGGAACTTCCGGGCGGGAAATGAAGCCAAACCGAGGCTATGATATCCAAGTCTCGCGTCGGATCTCGCGAGACTCGGATGTCATAAATTCACCGCTCGCGGCCGCCATCTTCATTCTGGCTGCGATCACTCGTGAGGGAGGTTGTAGCTAGGGAACTCCTGTATTGCTTTTCAGTTTAGTGTTGCTTTGTGCTTTGTCCAGTGCTCTGTTCTGCTGAGTCCAGTGGTGCTTTGTCCAGTGCTCTGTCCTGCTGAGTCCAGTGGTGCTGTGTCCTGTGCTCTGTCCTGCTGAGTCCAGTGGTGCTGCCTGTGTCATGTGCTCTGTTCTGCTAAGGGCATTGTTATTTCCAAATTATCCAAAAGTTCTAAAAAATAATTAAAAAAAAATATAAAAAAAATTAGTTAAAAAATACTAGGTACTGCTATTTAAAAGTCAAACTACGTTCACTGTTGCTGCTGTACCCAAAAATACTAGGTACTGCTATTTAAAGTCAAACTACGTTCACTGTTGCTGCTGTACCAAAAAATACTAGGTACTGCTATTCAAAAGTCAAACTACGTTCACTGTTGCTGCTGTACCAAAAAATACTAGGTACTGCTATTTAAAAGTCAAACTACGTTCACTGTTGCTGCTGTACCAAAAAATACTAGGTACTGCTATTTAAAAGTCAAACTACATTCACTGTTGCTGCTGTACCAAAAAATACTAGGTACTGCTATTTAAAAGTCAAACTACGTTCACTGTTGCTGCTGTACCAAAAAATACTAGGTACTGCTATTTAAAAGTCATACTACGTTTACTGTTGCTGCTGTACCAAAAAATACTAGGTACTGCTATTTAAAAGTCATACTACGCTCACTGTTGCTGCTGTACCAAAAAATACTAGGTACTGCTATTTAAAAGTCAAACTACGTTCACTGTTGCTGCTGTACCAAAAAATACTAGGTACTGCTATTTAAGTCAAACTACGTTCACTGTTGCTGCAGTACCAAAAAATACTAGGTACTGCTATTTAAAAGTCAAACTACGTTCACTGTTGCTGCTGTACCAAAAAATAGGTACTGCTGTATAACTCCAGTCCAGTGGTACTCTCCTGTGCCGCAGATAATTTGTAAAGGCTTTGCCGAGTGTGTGTGGTTTAGGGGTACGCTCTCTTGTGCTGCATATAATGGAGTACAAAAATTTGGAGGATAAAGTACGGAAAGATCAAGACCCATTTCCTCCTAATGCTGAAGCTGCTGCCACTTGTCATGACATAGACGATGAAATGCCATCAACGTCGTCTGCCAAGGGCGATGCCCAATCTTCAACACCTGTGTCTGCGAGGAAAAAGCTCAGTTTTCCTAAAAGACCCACTGGCGGGGATGCTGAGAACATCTGGTCTGGACTGAAGGACCTGCCAACCATTGCAGACATGTCTACTGCAGCTGCATTGGATGCTGTCACAATTGAAAAAATGGTGGAGGATTACTTTGCTGACACCATCCAAGTAGACATGTCAGACAGTCCATATTCTTACTGGCAGGAAAAAAAGGAAGTTTGGAAGCCCCTGCACAAACTGGCTCTATTTTACCTGAGTTGTCCCCCCTCCAGTGTGTACTCGGAAAGAGTTTTTAGTGCAGCGGGGAACCTGGTCAGTGAGCGGCGAAGGAGGTTGCTTCCGCAAAACGTAGAAAAAATGATGTTCATAAAAATGAATCATCAATTCCTCAATCAAGTACAGCACTGGCCTCCAGATACTACAGAGGGACCTGTGGTTGTGGAGTCCAGCCGGGACGAATTGATAATGTGTGAGGATGAGGAAGTACACACTGAAGGGGGCCAGGAATCAGAGGATGAGGATGAGGACGACATCTTGCCTCAGTAGAGCCAGTTTAGTTTGTATAGGGAGAGATGAATAGCTTTTTTTGTGTGGGGGCCCAAACAAACCAATCATTTCAGCCACAGTTTGGTAGGCCCTTTAGCTGAAATGATTGGTTTGTTAAAGTGCGCATGTCCTATTTCAACAACATCAGGGTGGATGGGAGGGCCCAAGGAAAATTCCATCTTGCAACTCTTTTTTTTGGCATTATGTGCTCTTTGGGGCCTAGTTCTATCTCCATCAGAGATAGTCCTGCAGGCCATGTCACCGGCACAGCTATGTTGGTATTAGACATGCGTCCGGTGTCCGCCATCTGTGCAGTGGAATTTAGACCAGTTGGAGGAGGTATTGTGGCCCCGGTACCAAATTGGGTACCGGGGCCACTCCACTATGCAGTCCAGATAGCTGCGTATCAGATATTAAAATACGTTCAGTGTTGCTGCCAAATCCCCCAAAAAATTAAAATGCCCTGTCATCATAGAAAACAAGAGATAATGACGCGCTAGAACTCCATCCTCTATATGCTGCAGAGGATGGAGGAGCAGAAAAGGGCCATTCAAGCCTACACAGCCACCTACGATGGGCCACGTGTTTGTGCCGCACACTTGTGTCGCTTAGGTTAGACATCCAGCTACCTCGGTGCAACGTTTTGGACTAAAAACAATATTGTGAGGTGTTCTGAATAGACTGGAAATGATTGTTATTGAGGTTAATAATAGCGTAGGAGTGAAAAAAAAACCAAAAACTGGATTTTAGGACTTTTTATGCTTTTTTAACAATAAATCAGAACCCAAAACCCTAAATCAGAACCAAAACCTTTCGTCAGGTGTTTTGGCAAAACAAATCAGAACCCAAAACCTCAAGCTAATCAGAACCCAAAACCCAAAAACACCAAAAGTGGCCGGTGCACACCCTTATTAAAAACCATTGCAAGTAGAAACCTCAAGCACATATGACCTAAAAACACTCACACCTAATGGCTTAAAAGCAGACACAGAGCCGCAGAGAATCTACTGTAATGTCACAACATGCCACCAGCCCGATCTAGACTATATTCCACAACCATTCACCGCCATTCCTATTGTGGTCACAAGCTCACCTGTCTATATATTTCTATGACCATTCCCATATTCCTTCCCATCACATTGAGACAAAGGCCAGATTGTACCATTAATTAACCCAACATGCCACTCAAACCCAGCACTAAGCCGAAGACAACCCTTCACAATGCACACTCATGCAAAATACCCCACATGCCCTATAGCATGCCATTTACCGAAAACGCCTCTCAGACCTCCCACTTTCCATAAAACGCCACTCTACATGCCCACCCACTTATTTAAGAGCGGAGTGGAGGAGTCATAAAGCAGAGAAGAAGAGCTGGGGTTAATAGGGCGTCAATCACGAAGGATCTGAGGGCCGCAGGTAAAAGTTCAGAAGGTCGCCTATTGCCCATCACTGGCTTAATTTGGACATAATTTACCAGAGAATGGCAATTTACTGTTTTGTAAAAGGAAATTAACCTTCCACTTTCCATAACTGAGCAGAAAAAATTACTTGCACAATTTTAAACACAAGTTTTTGGGTTATGAGATATGATTTGCTAAGGTTGTTCTAAGAGCAAATTGCACAGCCCCTTTAAAAGGTATTATAATATAAAGTCCTAAAAAAACAAGAACTATTACACCATAGCCCTTGTAAGAAGTATGCCAATACATATTCAACAAATTGAGCTTATATGCTTATGCTTCAGTGTTTAATTTATCTCTATTAAATGCTTGCCAACTGCCATGTCAATAAAACAATATTATTGCTGTCGTTTCCGTATGTTAGATTTTGCTTGGTCACACAGCACAGGTAAGCTGCTGTGTCTGGGCTGAATTCCCAGTACAATTGAGGCATCCCACATTGAAACAATAGAGCTTTGTTACTCACCATCTGCTAGTCAGCACATTTTTTCAAGTTATTGTAGTCTGTTTATATACATTTTTCAGGCTGAGCAGAGCTTCAACAAAAATCAGCTATAGTTAAGCTCAATTTTTAAAATATGACTGCAATGTTAAATGTGTTTCACATCACCAAACTGTCATGAATGTGCAATATGTTCACAGTGTTCTCCCCAGAAAAAAATTGCCAGCCTGGTGGCATTAAGAAGTAGCCGGGTGGGGGCAGTTGTAATACTTTGCAATAATATTGAAAAATGTTGGAAGTTATTGCCCACACCTGCCAGGACTGGTGGTCAGGGGTCTAACACACACTGCTGGTTGCAGTGATCCCATAATGCCTGTTCCAATAGGAGAAACATTGGTTTAGTCTATTATAATATGACTGTTGGGCTCCAAGAGCCGGGTGGCACGTTAAAACAGTCGGGTGGAGCACCCAGAAATAGGTGCTGGGTCATAACCACACAACAAACATAAGTTGTTGCATATCAAGTTTGAAAAAAGATACAGATCCATCAAGCTTAACTTCACATAAACTCATAATTTTTCTTTTATTAATGTTCTCCACCCTCTAAACAGAGCCCTGGGGGCTGCTACATGCAGCTGTTTATCCATGGGGTCCTCCATTCTCACAGCCTGGCCAAAAACTGAAAGTGTGTGGCAGGTGTGTGTGGGAAGACTAATTACAATTGTGGCTTGTGATTGGTCTTCCCAATCACTGCCATTCTGCTTTCTTTTTAAAATGATGAACAGCAATGCTTTCCAGAGCTTCGGAAAACGGCTCTTCTACCCCCGGAGGGCTCCGGACTGGGGGAGGAGCGCTTTAGTAAAGTTTTACAGTAGGTAGTAGTACAGCTTCAATCTATGCAAATTTTATTTTCCCCTGTGTTTTTTTTTTTTTACTATATATTTTGCTCTGTTCCTTGCATTTCCCTAATTCATTTTCAGTCCCTTTTGCTTTTAAGAATATTAAATCTCTTTTTCTCCCTTATTACCTCCAAGACCTTCTAGTTAAATCACATTGATTGCCTCCTTGAAATTAAGTACCCATACAGTATGTACTTTACAAATTTCTAATTTGGTCTTCAATGCTTTTCAAACTTCTACAGTTCATATTTTTTCAGTGCCAATATAACAAGAATTCATTACACTCTACATGCCAATCTAGCAGAGTTTATTAAAATCCATTCATCTGTTGAATCAAAGTGCTGCACTGTGTTAGCCATTGATTTTCCGATTCTATGATGTTTAATGCTCAATGAAGTGACCTAAGTATTCTCAAAAGCTTGCAATTTAAAACTATTCATTTAGACAATGAAGAATATCACTTGATGCCCACTTTTATATGTTGAGTTAACAGTAACTAATATTGAACCCATATCTTCAATTTTTCTAGGTCTCATTCAAATTTGAAGGACCGGATTACTAAATTGTGTTCGAAACAGCATAAATAAAATGCAGTTGTGAAAAACTCGTGAATAATGCAGGTTTAGAGATCATTGACCCCTATGTCAACTTGGATGAACAGTTAAAAAAAACAAAAAAACAGATCATGCATGCCCTATCCTATCTAGTTTACATGAGACCCCTGGTTCTTCTAAGGGTTAATGTAACTCCCTTTTTATCAGAAGTTGTGCTATTTGAATATAGTCGTTGCCGATAATAGCATTCCAAAGTGAGAACTCTGCTAGGAAGGAGCAGGCACATCACCGGGAAACTGTCAGATCCCTACATATATTCTGCCTCATCTTCCTTATCCAGTCGATCCACCATACACATCACAATATATATCCCCTAACCACCAACAGCCCAGGGGCTATTGGTGTACTTGCCCTGGTGATATCATTATCTGGAGCATTCCCTGTGAAGTTCTCCCACACTTATTGCATATTAAGCTGCCAACTGCCTACTGGGGACGCCATCCTACTGCCTTGGACCCTTTGACCAATGAATGTCCCCATAAAGACTGCTTCTTCACTGATGGGGATTGCCAGGTACTGGCCCAAGTGGAAGTCTGCCCTCCTTATCACCCACTGGCACTAAATAATCAGCAGCAAGAGTTCGGCTAGCCTTTGCTCACAATTGTCAACATTACAAAGTGTTGGAAAAAAACATTAACATAAAAGGCCGAGCCAGGTCAACCCTAAATATTTTCCAACACTTTTAACAACATATTGCATAATGAGTTAGCTACAGGGTATAGAAAAATGTTTGCCTTGGGTGGGGTACAACAACATTTTAAGCAACTCTTTGTTAATATAAAAATAGTCAGCGTCAAAGTTGACAATATCAGCTGTAAATTGTTAAGTCATATTCACAATAACAACATCAGTATGCCAAATTGATTAAGTCACAAATCTGATACAGTTAACAATAATACTTTGTGGCATTACAGAATGCTCTGAAAAAGAAAAGTCATAAGACACGAAGAGAACGTTCACACCTGGAATAGGTGCAGGCAGCGACTTCTGCAACAATCTTCCACATTTACTGGCACCGTTGTTAAATCGCAGAGTGTAATAAAATTGTGGAAAAATGACCACATTTTACTGGAAATTGAATGATGCATTTTTGTGTAGGTCTCAACTTGCATAGAATTTATAGAAAGGCATAACCAGTATTCTACAGTATTGCATGACCTTGTATAAATTACATGGCTGTAATTTCTCGGTATCTAACATATGAACAATTAAACAGACTAATTTACACACTAGCCAAATGCACATTTTAATAAACCCAACTCAATCTTTTGTCAACTTTATTAATACAGAAAACATTGATGATACAAAGTTGTAGAGTAAGAAAATATACATGTGATAATATATCTGCTCGCTGTGATATAAAAGGATATTCGAGAGCTACTTTTATTTAAGTCACGGAACTTAAGGATAACTTCAATATTACAATAAGGAGTGAGTTTATATATATCGTGACAAAGAGGGTTATTTGCCACACCTCTCCTGCATAGGGATATGTAAAACTCCAGAGAGTCAATAGGTGGAGGCTGAAGGAAAATAGTTCCCTCTTTTAAATGATATGCCGCATTAGTATTGTCTGGTGATTACAAGACAATAACACCCCACTCTACAGAAAGCATTAATTAATACAGAAAATGGTAGAGGGGTGGATTTATAATGCCCAGATTACCTCCCCTGATCCTGGCTTCAAAAATCAGGGGTATCCTCATTTGATGTAGTAGGTTGTCTAGTTTTAAAAATATCATGCCTTTCTGTGCTACTCTTATTATTCCTACACATTTTAAGCAAACTAGCAATAAAAATGCATTATAATTTTCAAGTGCATAGTTTATTATGAAAATTTATATGTACAATCCAGTATTTTGCCATATTGGAAAGGTGGATTGATGCCAAAGAAAGAACCACAAAGTATTTCTTGATGGGGTTTGGGAAAAAAGTACACACACAGACACATACACACATTTGGTTTTAGTTCACTTTCTTGCAATTGCAATAATAAAAAAAAGAAGCACTGTTTTGGCCATTTTGGGTAGATTTTCTTTGCAGTGTCAAGAAGCTTAAGCAAACTAATGGCATTTTCTGAAAATTCAAAAAAAGGTACATGTGTAGGTACTGCATAAACAAATGACTGATATTTATGTTGAAATGTGACCAGTCCAAAAAAGTGCTAAAATAGGCTTAGCACAGGGTGAGAAAAGCTTCACCGACAAAAGGGTTATAGTGAGAAAAACAATTAAATACCGCTGTGGAACTAGAAGTGACAGCAAGCCCATGGCAGCCAGTGAACGCTGCAGATTGTGGAACTACAAGTACCAGGATACCCTAGCAGCAAGGGCTCGCTGGAACAAGTAGTTCCAAAACTGAACCTATTTAAAAAAATAAAGAAAAATAAAATAAAGAAAACAAAATAAACTGCTAAATCGAAAAAGGAATCTTCATCCACCTTGCTTAATGACAAAGAATTGAATGGAACCAGACAAGCATGAAGTGTAGTGTTACGTTACACGTATGAAGCATCTTTGTCTCAGACACATCCATATGCAGCATAATCAATATATGTAGTACAATATTACATTATGCTATCTGCATGAGTATAGTAGTATAAATATGTTAATGTCAAATAAACACAGCTATTATTATCAATGTAATATGGGATAAGGATTGTAAAGTTAGTTGGTGTATTAAGAGCTTTAGAAGAAAAAAAAATTCACACAGGTACGACTTTAAGTCACGTGCTGCTTAGGTTACTTTTGGAACCCTTCCTCTATGTCCTTTATCTTGAAATTGTTGAATATTCTCACATGCCCCAAACTTTACAGCAAGATACAGTATTGTAAATTAATTCAATTAGTCAACTGGAAAATAAGTGTGCATTTTGTGTACTGTTAGTAAAGGTTTCACAAATACACTCATTGGAGACAACCATTTTTTGGTCTATCAATTCACAACCAAATAAAGACATCAATGAGGTGTGAGGCCATGGCCATATTCTATGGGCCAAGCTAAGCAAATGAACCTGGTACTTGGAATGGAGAAAAGTCGCTCGTGAAGATCATGACTTTTCAGACTGATTCCCAGACTCCAGAAGTAAAAAAATAAAATAATAATAACACATATAGCATTTAAATTTGATTTCTGTTTTGCTATAGCGTTGTCATCATATCACTGTGTCATGTCATTTGTCAGATTTGCCATATTCCTATGTTGTTGACTTTATTATAAATCAAATAACAAAAAAAAAAACAACAGAAAAAAAACAAAACCACCTAATACACACACAGACAAACATATATATGTATATACATATAATCTGCATATAGTCTGGCCAGGACATCAAAAAAGTCCCTAATATCATCTGAAACTCCCTGAAAACCTACCCTCACAAGGATCACTGTATACGTTATTGCAAGTAAAAAAATGACTACAGAGAACAGTAAATATCAGGGCAATTACAAAGAACTTTTCAGGAGACACTGTACAATTATGAAATTCCAGAACTTTATACATAAGACAATGCAGCCTGGAATATCTTTGCTTGCTTATAAAAATGTGCTCAAGTATTTCTTGGGTTTATGAAATTCATTTCTTTTTATGTACCATATGTGTAGAAATACCAAGGAAATCTCAGGTCACTTGAGGATAACAATTCACGAGGAATGCGTATGTTATCATAGCATTTTGTTGATGCTGATGCATTTGGAGTAATCTTATTCGCAGGATTGATGGCTCCGTTTCTGAAAATCTATCAGACGAATTATACTAATTTAAATTGTTAAAACTTAACAACTTACTTATTGAAGACAATCAGCAAGTCATCAAGTTATTTTGTCTTGTAAACTCCAAGTTTATGAGATGGAAAATTCTAAATGTACCAAAACATAAGATTTCGTCAGATGGGCACTGTCAAACCCAGGATGATCCAGATGCACGGTCTGAGCAGCAAAATGAAAATGTGAAATGTTGGAACACAAGTGTGGCCCACTGGATTTTTCGATTTACGTGGTATACCAGTTGGTCCTGGGTTTGAGTGGGACTCTTGGTTATTTTTAGACCACTAGCAAAAGGTGGGCCTGACATAGTGTATGCTCAGCTTTAGTACAAATTAATTTAATATGAGATTATTAATGGTAACTATGCAACTGGGGATTTTCTGCAATAGAACTACATACAGATGTACAAATTGGTCTTCAACAAACAAACGTCAGAAAGAAAGGGGAGATGTATTATGAAATAACTGACATGTATCCACTATGTGCTAGGTGAACATAAGCCCCAATTAAAAAAAATGGATTGCTTTATATTTATTATTAGGCTACTTTTATTATTTGCCACCTGGCATTCTCACTTCCTTTCCACTGATCTATCTATTCTTGCTCTAGGGAATTTTAACATCCATATGGACAACCTCTAAACTGCTCACATTTACTTCCTACTGTCATCTTCTCCCAGCGGACATTGTCCATTGCAACGACCACTCCCTGAACTTCATGTTCACCTGTCTCCAGCTTTTCCAACTCAGCCTTCCCACAGCCTGAACTCAACATGCTTCCCCCTTTCTACTTTGTCTTGCCAGGAGCAACCCCACTTATACATAAATCCATACACACACAATGACACCTGAATGCTCTTTACCTTATCCACTCCTCTCCCCTATTTCTTACATGCATACATGTGTAAAATAAACAGGTAGGATTGCATATGCTATCACAGCAGAATATTTTCCGTCCCTGACAGCCTGGGAGTCCAGAGACCTGCATGTGTCCTGGTCAACCAGGTGTGGAGAAAATAATACAGAATTTAGGAGCCAGTCAGTAATATCTAGAAACCAACAGGATTTTTGTTTTTTAAAGAGCCAGAGAAGATGCGTATCCACTGATCTCAATAGACTTGATACAACATTTAGGTGCCAGCAGTAACTGTATAGGTGTATTAGTTACTGCCTCCTGTATTATGTCTAGTCTGGTGACCACTCTACCACAGAGCAGGAAAATCCTTCAACAAAAGGGAGCGCAAGACAGACTTGTCTCTGGACAGAATTACTGGATCCATTTCAAGCGGGTTATTTGCTAAAATTTGTTCAAGTGTACAGTGATTTTATCAATGCTAGCAAATGGGGATATCCATCATACTCTATTCCATCGGTTCCCAAAGTGTGCGCAGTGGCGCTGTCACAGGGGTGTCGCGGACAGGTAGAAAAACAAAACACAAACTTACCAATCCGGTGGTGCCCGGGACCCGGCATCCTCCTCCTTCCTCGCTTCTCACTGAATGCTGGGCGTGACATCATCACGTCCGAAATATTCAGTGAGAAGCGACAGGAGAAAGGAGGATGGCGGGTCCCGGGCGCCGCCGGATTGGTAAGTTTTGTGTTTTTTGTTTCTTCCTGGCTGCGACACCCCTGTGACGAAAGAAGAAAGAAGGCCAAGTATGATAAGTAAAGGGAAGGAGGGGGCAGAGTGTGGATGAAGGGGAGCACAGAGTGTGAGGAGGAAGGGGAGCACAGAGTGTGAGGAGGAAGGGGAGCACAGAGTGTGAGGAGGAAGGGGAGCACAGAGTGTGAGGAGGAAGGGGAGCACAGAGTGTGAGGAGGAAGGGGAGCACAGAGTGTGAGGAGGAAGGGGAGCACAGAGTGTGAGGAGGAAGGGGAGCAGAGTGAGAGGAGGAAGGGGAGCGCAGAGTGTGAGGAGGAAGGGGAGCGCAGAGTGTGAGGAGGAAGGGGAGCGCAGAGTGTGAGGAGGAAGGGGAGCGCAGAGTGTGAGGAGGAAGGGGAGCGCAGAGTGTGAGGAGGAAGGGGAGCGCAGAGTGTGAGGAGGAAGGGGAGCACAGAGTGTGAGGAGGAAGGGGCGCACAGAGTGTGAGGAGGAAGGGGAGCACAGAGTGTGAGGAGGAAGGGGAGCACAGAGTGTGAGGAGGAAGGGGAGCACAGAGTGTGAGGAGGAAGGGGAGCACAGAGTGTGAGGAGGAAGGGGAGCACAGAGTGTGAGGAGGAAGGGGAGCACAGAGTGTGAGGAGGAAGGGGAGCACAGAGTGTGAGGAGGAAGGGGAGCACAGAGTGTGAGGAGGAAGGGGAGCACAGAGTGTGAGGAGGAAGGGGAGCACAGAGTGTGAGGAGGAAGGGGAGCACAGAGTGTGAGGAGGAAGGGGAGCACAGAGTGTGAGGAGGAAGGGGAGCACAGAGTGTGAGGAGGAAGGGGAGCACAGAGTGTGAGGAGGAAGGGGAGCACAGAGTGTGAGGAGGAAGGGGAGCACAGAGTGTGAGGAGGAAGGGGAGCACAGAGTGTGAGGAGGAAGGGGCGCACAGTGTGATCGTGAAGGAGCATAGTATAAAGGTGAAGGGGCACAGTGTGATGATCTTTGTACATGTTTTATTTTGTACGATCTTATTCCTCTTATATTAGCTGTAAATTATTCTTTGACAGAAAAATAATTGAAAAAAATATATAAAAATATTCTTTTCCCTTGGATTTATGTGTATTATTTTTGCGAACAACTTACTATTTCTGTCCTGACCTAAATTATGTTATTTTGACCCAACTACATATAAAATGGGACTGCTCTGTAATTATTTTGGAGGGGTGCCTTGAAAAAATAATTGAGACTCTAAGGGTGCCGCAAACTAAAAAAGTTTGGGAACCACTGCTCTATTCTGATACTTTAGGTATCCAAATTTAAACTAAATAAAAAATAAAACAAAATAGCACACAGAAAGAGGTGTGTAACAAAAAAAAAAATGGACGCTCCTCTCCAACACCAAAGAGTCTTCCCTCTCCCTTCTCCATGGTAAATAAATGCCTCTTCAGGGAATTGTACCAATTCAGTAAGTTACCCTGGCAAGGCCTTGGGAAAAGTGAATCAGTATCATCTATAGCTGCCTTTTAGTTTAACACCTAAAATAAAACTAAGAACAAGCCTGTCTGACTCAAAGTCTCCTAAAACTACATTAATTTGTGTAACACATAGCGTTGTAGGGCACGGGGCCTACAGGAGTCGGGACTGGAAAGGGGGAGGAGTCAAAATCAATAAACCGCACCCCTCTAAGTGAAAAGTTTAGTCCCGACAAGTGAGTATTTACTTATAGGTGTTTTATCATATTTTCTACCATTTGGCTCTAGGTTAAATTAAAGTATCTTAATGAAGAAAGCAAAGTAAGTAAAAAGGGATATCAAAATATCTCTTTCTCTCCTGGAACATCTGGGAGGCTCCTGAAATAGTAGACGTTTTCCTGTGAAGACCAACCTCCCAGACCCCCGCTGTGCCTCGTGAACTGATGGTTTGCGCCTGTGTGCACTTGATGATGCGACTTGTGAGCTAGCACAGGCAGACTAGTCAGTAAGTGCATATATCAGAGAACAGCAAGAAGAGTCTGCACAAGCCTTACATTACAACTCATTTTGCATTGTTCTTTTATATATTTATTAAGTCTAAAATCTATTTGTTAAATTTTGATATAGAGATTTTTGCTAAAGAATTTAGGGGACATTTTTCAAAGCCTATCAATACAATAAAATGTTTATTACAGTTATAGGGCTTTTTTTTTCTTTTGCTTTGCTATATTTATTCAACCTGTTATGACAAGCCATTGGGCCTCCATGATTAGGCATGGAAGACCTTATTATATATCAAGCAACATGGAATTTTAACACTGTGGTGCTTGCCCGCCTATGGGTGTAGTTAGACACGACCCTTTTGCTACGTGGGATACGCCCCCCTCTGGCACCGCCCAGCACCTGAGTTTAATTTCCATAAGTTCCCTGAAATGATTATTCAAAAGTTGGCAATTATGTGTAAACCACAAATACTTAGTATCCATATACTAAGGACAGCTATCTTGCTGTGCTTTTCATCCTCTAACATACACTTCTGCAACTATTAAAAAGAGCACAAATAGGAATCGCATGTGATTTTATTCTTTTGTGTAAATCCGATTGATTAAAAAGAAATGTTAACAGTGGGGAGGAAAACTATCCCTTAAATTATTAATAATCCCAACAAATGTGTTCAAGATAAGCATAAATAACTCTCAAGGAACCTTTAAATATAAATATGCTGTATATTCATGGCCATTCCTTAAAATTAGAGGAAAGGTTTACATTACAAATTACAGAGTTTTTGTATCCTGAGTGTATAATTAATGGATTATAAAATATTACAATGAATATCTGGCATTTGTTTGAAATAAAAAATTACAACCGTGCTTCTTAGATATTATCAGCGTCAGTATATTCTTGTTGATGTCGCAATATTTTACATTCTTATTTTATCTTGAGAGGAAAGAACAGAGGCTAGATTTAATCTGTAATGATTTACCTAAACCAATAATTAGAGGGCAGCGGTTACTATGCGGTCACATTTGATTTATCTTCCCGACTAGAGAGAGATATGGAAATGCCAAGATGTAGGTTCTGCCTTCTAATCTCTCCAAGGATAGAGAACTTTATTGATCTTCCACATTTGGTATTAATATTTACCAAAATGTATGAAACTAAGTTGAAAATAAAAACGTATATACAAAAATGTATGCACTAAAATGGCAATATAGGGCCTGATTCATTAAGGAAAGTACTCAGTTTTTTTTACTTAAGTTGTGTTCTGGACAAAACCATGTTACAATGCAAGGGGTGCATATTAGTTATTTTGCACATAAGGAAAATACTGGCTTTTTTTTTCCTTGATCAACCTTATATTTCAGTTTAAAAGTAAGCTATCAAGTATTTGTGTGCTACATGAAAAACTTCCAGTATTTTCCTTATGTGCAAAATAACAACTAATATGCACCCCTTGCATTGCAACATGGTTTTGTCCAGAAAACTTAAATAAGAAAACATACTCGATTTTTTGCTTAACTTTCCTTAATGAATCAGGCCCATAACCTTTAAGCAGGCTTTATTGCGGAATTTATTATCTGTCTCCTTATCACAATAGGATGTCCAGGTGAAATGCAATGGATGGCATATAACATTGGTAATCTGTGCTGATGTGCTTAAAATAGCACATGCTAATTTTAACCTTCATATTTAAAATGGGGTTGGGGTCTTACTATTGAAAAAAGCTTTAAAACATTTGCCATAATGCAGCATTAGATTGGGAGGCTAACCATTTATAAAGCTGGTTAATGGACTTTGGTTGTGTGTCTGTGTGACAGGGAATTTAGACTAAGACCAAACAGGCAGGGACTTAGGTGACTGATTCAATATTCTCTAGAAAGCGCTGCACAATATTGTGGCAACAAGGACAACAATAATGATCCTTCATAAAAAATATTTCATATACAGATCAACATTATTGTTAGTACCAAAATTTGCTTGAGGACAACCGGTTAAACTGAATGCATTATCCTGTTATGTTTAATAGGCCACTATTGGGCAAGTCCTTCTCCATATGCTAGTGCCCTCACCACCTCATTAAGTAGGGGTAGATGCCCTGTGATTTGCCTGCGTTTTGTTACCATTACCAGCTGTTTATTGACGGATGGTGGAGGTCATGTCCTTGGAAACTAACACCTAGCGATTGGAGGGGTGTTAATAAAAATGGTAGCGACTGAAAGTGAGCGACATATATTTAATACAGGGGAGAGCCCTACAAAGTATATTGGTAGGGAGACGGGTTCTCATAGTGACTATGCCTTTTACTAAAAATAATAGCTTTCAGTATATGAAAACAAATATATTAAAAAATAACACACTTTCAACACGAGTGTGCTCTCAATTACAAGGTTTACCCATCAGCAATGGGCCATCGCTGATGGTAACAACCCTTCTAAACCTCTGAACCGAGGTCCATAAGACAGCCTACTAAATGCATGCCCTGTGCCATAGTGTTGTCACCAGTTTCATGAATATTTGTTCAGCACACAAAACAGCTGGCTCCACTCTGTACGAGACCGGTGTTACACAAACATTTCTCAGGCAACAGTACTACCGATCAAGAAAAGGGATGACAACTTTCACTAAGGTGCAGCAACCCTAAACATTTTTCCGCATTGGAGATTTCAGCTACTTGTGTCTCCCTGCCTCTTTTATATAGCTCTCAGTTTACCACAGCATTGTCACTTTTGTTCAGCTGGTATTCTTGCCAAGAGATTAGTCAAACAGTTTTAACAAGAACAGAACAATAGCAAGCATTGAAAATGCTCGTGTTCTGAAAACAGGCAGGAAATGTCATTCAGCAATCAACAACATAAAACAACACACAGCCCCAAAATGTGTAGAAGAAAAAACAAAAAGCCTACAACACTTGACACCAACCATAGCTATAGTCACTACACATGAAAGCATGACAGCCAACAGGAAAACATTTATTTAACTCTGCAAAAATACCATTTCACACTGTGATTGTCAATAAAGATATTTAAAATACACAATACAAATATGAGCAATAGAGCAGTGATTACAGTTTGTGTAGTAACGTGCCTTCTATCAATGTGTACTGGGCCAACAGATACTTATACTGACTCCTGTACCAACATAAAACCCTGCATCTTTGACAACTATTACAAATCAGTACAAATGTAGCCAAGTCAATACATAAACCAAACATGTATGGTGCAAAATCTGAAAGTGGTTGAAGCTCATTGAAGAGTGAATATTTGTAAATTGATTGTATACTGATATGAGTGCTCAGAAATGGAAAGGTTTGATCATAAAGGGAAAAGCAAACAAACATTTATAATATAGGCTTAAAAAGCTGCATATAATGTAAGAGTGGAAAACAGATCCTATTCATAATTAGGAGCCTAACAAATGTTGAAGAATATAATCAGGGGTTCCGGGCACCTCATCCTTCTGTCAGTGTGTACAATTTAAATGGAATGGAGTTGTTCTAGTCTGAAAAAAATTAGCATTTTACATTTTCAGATAGCTTGACCCCACATCAATGGCTGCATAGTATACTTGGCCTTGTCATCATAACCATTATGGTAAATAGGATACTTTAGAAATGTTTTAATTGGTTACTACTCAACACCTTAGTCTACTGAGAAAATCTAGAAAGTGAACTCAGAAAATGGGAAAGAGGGGTCAACAGGGATTACATTTAATGCAACAAGTTCTTGGACTTCTGGATTTTGGGCGACATTTAAGGACTGTCTAACATAACTGTTGGGTCTTGGAACACAGCGACTGAAAAAAGCTTCATGGGGGTTTGTGATCTCCTAATTTTGATAGATGTTAAATTAAATGTAGAGTCCCTTAATTAGCTTTACCATTCCCAAGTAAATTTAAAACTACTTTTAAGATGTTTAATGTCTAAACTTTTTTTTTTTTTAACTTCAATAGTATTTTTATTAATTTTTCAGAAATTATGGGGTACAGAAAGTAGAGAGGGATGGGGGGGGGTAAGGAAAGGACACAAAAATAAAAAGGAGAAGGATTGAAGGGGTACATAGTGGGGAGGAACACCTTAAACAATTCTGCTGTTAAACCACATTGAACACGAGGGGGGGAAGCCAATAGGTTCCCTTCCAATTCGTGAAAGTTACACTAGTCGAATGGTCACCAGGGGACTACTAATAGGAACATTGGGGAACTTCGCTAAGTGTAGGAGATGCAGGTAGTAAATCAGAGTCTATTCGTTTTGGACGCGCTCCCTCTCCGTCCGTAACATACACATGCCAGCTGAACCACTTCATTATCGGGGACGAGGTGGCAGTGGAGTAGGGCATCCCCTCTGTCTCCATTTCAAAGCGGAATCGCACTTTGGCCACTACTTTCGATATCAAGGGTATCTGTGGTGATTTCCAACCTTGAGCTAAGGAGGCTCTTGCGGCAATCAGAATATGACTAAAGACATATTTAGCATATGATGGAAACTGGGTGGGGGGGGGGGGGTAATGTTGCAGTAACGCCACCTCCGGGGTAGGAGAAAGATTTTGTCTAGTAACCTTATTGGCTAACTGGAAGATTTGTACCCAAAACGACTGTATATGAGGACAGTTCCAGAATATATGTATCAAATCCCCCGGAATATTGCATTGCCGCCAGCAAAGTTTTGACTGGGAAGGCCACATTTTATGAAGTCTAGTTGGAGTAAGATACAATCTATTAATTAATATTATCATCATTTCTGTGTGATTTATACATTTGGACATTCGGAACGCGTTTGTGAAAATGGCTTCCCAATCTTCACTTTCCAACTCTAGTTGAAGGTCAGATTGCCACTGCAATTGTATTTTGGTTTTATTTTCTGATGTAGAGGGCATAGCGGTACCAGAAGGTAATGGTGGCTCTATTATCTCCTTTTGTTAATTTAGTGAACAGCAAGGGCGGTGGTGATGTAATGTGTAGACCTGGTCTGGGAAGGGAATTAAACCAATGTCTGAGCTGCAGGTATTTATAAAATTCCTGAGAAGGGAGATGAAATCTTTCCTTTATTTGTGTAAAAGATAGTAAACTCTGATCGTCTAGTAATTCAGAGAATGAGGTTATTCTGTTTGAAACCCATAGACTGAGATTTAAATTGGGAATTAATTTAGCCACTGCAGCTAAAGAGATATTTTTTGTCGGGGCCATAGTCATAGAGTTAGCCTTTAACACTTTGTCCCACACCACCAGGGAGTCCCTAGTTGTCTTTGGTAGTTAGGTTTTTTCAGGGCGCCAATTTTTTGGAACCCAGATCAAATCTGCCAATGGGAAATGCGGGTTAAGAGCTTTCTCCAGGTCTACCCATGGTTTTTGGTGCATCGGAAGGGACCAGTCACGAAGCTGAGAAAGTAAGCAGGCCGCATGATATCTGTTCAAGTCTGGTAATGCCAAACCTCCCTGTTGTTTAGGCAAATACATCTAGGAACTGGCTATTCGTGGGGAACTTTTTTTTTTTAAGTAAAATGTGATATTAAATTTTAATAACTCAAAGAGGGGTATTCAATTGTTAGCGAGATGGGTGAAAATCCTGTGCTCGAAAAAATATTACCGTTAATACAGTAATTTGCGCGTAAATACCGTTAACGCGGTAATTTACTCGCTGGATTTCAGCTCGCAGCTCCGCTGAAATTCAGCGAGTAATTACCGTATTAATGGTAATATTTTTTGAGCGCTGGATTTTCACCCGTCTCGCTAACAATTGAATACCCCCCAAAGAGCCAGTTCTTCAGTGTGTGTTTTTCTTGACATACTGCAATACCATTTGATAACAGGACTCTATAAGTTATGATTAAAGTTGCTGTTTTTTGTGAGGTGCGCTGTAAAGTGCTTCTCACATTTTGGGACAACACACAAATAATCCTGTACATACAATTAATAAGGGAAGGTCTGGTTTCAAATGAAACTCAAAAACATTAGGTGGATTGGATGTAAAAGCCTTCCTCCCAATTAGCAGTAAGATAAAAGTCCCAACGGATTGAATTTCTCTCTTAGGCTTGTGTACACAGGCGTTAGTCAATTCCATCTCCCCTACATTCCATTTTTGGCAGGTGAACATAGGGGGAAGACGGAGGCCCACAAAGAGACCATTGGTGTCTACAGAGAGACTCATGACTGTCTGTCTACAGCAGATGATAAATGAACAGGGTTAGGGGAAAGCAAAACATACAGTAGTGGCAAATAAAACAGGTCCGCTGTCTCAAAAATATTGGGAATTCTAAGGAAAGGTCCTCTCCATTCTGCCATAAGGTAGGTGTGTGTGTGTGTAGAGTTGGAAATGCCTTAAAATAAGAAATTAATAATTTGCCAATCGTTACAAAAATGCACAATTATTCTTGTTATAATAAGTTCATATTACATTGTATAGAACTTATAGCACATGAATTTGAGACTACTGGGTTACTGAAATTAACAAGTGGCAGGTGTAACCAATTAGCAGAATGATGTAATGGTGACATAAAGTGTTTAATGGCACTTAACACAAGCCACTTTCCTCCTGCAATTCTTTTCCAGCAGTGAGCTCAGTATGGCTGCTTATCAAAACGACATACAGGAACTTCAAACAATCTCTACAGCAGATTTAGTCCTCATTAAAAATAATTTTGGTGCAAAAGTAATTAACAGTGACAGCAGTCTGCTTTGTAGCCTTTAAAGTCAGAGAACTGTCCAATTGAGAACATCTACATAAACTGGCTGCAATTAAGAGGGAATTAAAATCAGTGTGCAAATTCCACCCCCAACACCAAACAAGACATGAAAGATGTTACAAGACAAAAGATTTAAAATGTCTACCATCCAATATGCAAAATATGACAACTTGGCAAAAACTACAGACAGCAAATCCGGCACTCACATCATGATACTGCCACAAGTGCAAAATTCTACAACTGTAATTACATTTATCTCATGCAAAGCTTGTAACAACATATCAGGTTTTCCCAACCTAAAAATGCGTTACCTCTATGACACACGTTCCCTATATTACTGTCGTCCTGTTCCCAGATAGATAGCCCATGCCCTTTTGTCTAAAGGAACTCAATAGGACCATTGAGTTTGGTGAGGGGTAATCAGGTTTTTTATAAACAGGAGATATATTTTGCATATTTGACAACTTTTCCTTTCTCCCAGAAGGGAGGTCAGGTGACAAGTATGAAAGGGGTGACACCATTGCATTACCATAGGCACCGCCGCGGCTTAATGACGCGGCTGGGCTTTTTCTTACATAGCTATGTAACATTCCTTCTTCATAAAATGTTGATCTTCTCAATGCTTGTATGCTAGTCTGTATATCTATTCATACATACATACATACAGACACACATTACTGTGCAGAAGTTTTGGGCAGCTGTGGAAAAAAAATGCTGCAAAGTAAGAATGCTTTCAAAAATAGTACAATGTATAAATAGTTCTCTGAAGTTTTAAAATAAGTGTTTTAATGTTTTGGAGCTTAGTACCATTACAATCCAGAAAGCTTTTGCATTATCATCCGTTCTAAACCAAGTGCCTCTGGATGCAATATCCACTAAATGTTAATGATGAAAAGTACTGGTCATATGAACAAAAGGAAATTAAATTATTTAATAAGTGCAAATGGATAACAATAAAGTAAATTCCATGGCAGCTCCGCCACTTTATTATACACTCTCATTCTAGGGGTTTCAACATTCCCATCTCCTACTGGCACAACTGCCTCTAAATTCCTCATGTTACTTCTTCCAGTGGCCTCTTCCACTGGACATGATCCTCTATCGGGATGACCAATCCTTTGACATTGTGTTTTCCCGTCACTGCTCCATCTCCAAATTCTCAGACTTCCCGCTCTCTGACTACAACCTCCCTTTATCTATGTCACTTTGCCTCTTGCACAAAAATCAGAGCGTACAGAGCGGCACCTAAACGCCACTTGACCTGATGCTCTTATCCATCCAAATTGAACCACTGCTCTCTCCTATATGTACCCTGTCCTGCCCTGATATGACACCCTTCACTGACAGCCTTAGAGGAGTCAGCTCCAACCATTACACATTGTCTCCGGCAATCTAAACCTCAACCCTGGCACTGCAAACAGACCCACCACAAGCAAAAATGCCCCCGTACCTCTAAACACCAATGCAGACTTCCTTAATTAAACATTTAACCTGTTTTCTTAATATACCACCCACTCTCTTGCCAAGCAAACCGACTTTTAATCCTCAATACCCAACCTGCCGTCCCTTTGCCTCTCTCAATACGCTTCACAGCCCACCTCCAACCCTTCCTTTCTTATGCATCAAGTGCCTATATGTGGGTACCCAAAACCTGTTGCCTGGTCATTTTGGATCGGTCATGACTTTACCACCTACTTCCCAGGCAAGCTTGACACCATCCATCAATAAATCTCCTCTAAGCAGATCCATCAACTCACACCCAGTTTCCTTTACTCCCCTTTCCACCCTGTTGTTTGTCCCAACTCCTCCTTCGCTGCACCCCCCAATGCTCGCCTGCACCTAGCTCACATTTTTCAACTTGCCCCTCTCCACTGTCAACTTTACCGGAAATTTTTAAATATGAGCTCATTTCTTCTATACTCAAGAAACCATCTCTCAATACTACCTTTCTCTCCAGTTACCGCCTTATTTCTCTCACCTCTGCAATCGGGCTTAGGTCTTCTACAGTCAACATAAACTGCCCTCAATAAAGTGATCAACGATCGACTTAGCCATCAGTAAATTGTTGGCGAGTACTGTGCAAGGGTCAATTCGCTCTACTCATCCTCCTTGACCACTCTGTCACTTTTAATGCAGTTGAACACTCTTCATTCCTGGATACATTTAACTTCCTTGGCCTCAACAGCCCTGTACTATCCTCCACACATACAGTCCTTTGTGCTATTATGTCACATTCTCCTTCAAAATGTTGTCAGAATGGCAGTTACTAAAACTCTTATCCATTCTCTAATCATCTCCTCACCTTCATACTTTACTGATAACTACCTCTCATTCCTGCTTCCAAGACTTTTCCCCATGCTTCTACCCAGTTATGGAATTCCCAACCAAGCATTTCAAGACTCACCCAACCTTCAAGCTCTCTCTCAAATCACACCACTTCACTATCCTATTTCCATACTATACTACTACCTTGAGTGTTTTACCAGCAACAGTCCCATCTCTGGATTCTCCCACTAATTCCTACTGTCTCAGCATTGCCCTCTCAATCTAGACTGTCACTAGCAGGGCGCTTTTGTCTCTCAACATCTTCCTCATTAACCTCTTATAAGTTTTTAGTATTTTGTACTAATATATGATGGCGAAGCTACACTGCTACTTTAAAGAAAAAAAAAAAAGATGTCAACGTTTGGGCTTTATTTACCAATAGGACTACTAGGCACAGTCCAAGGGCAACATATAAAGGACATGAGCACGAGGGTGGTACAATTACAAACTGAGTGACAATTCTCTCATTGTACAAATCCAGCCCTGGTGATGCAATAATCCTAAAAAAACATTTCACTCCACAAGTATTGTGATCTAAAATTCATGCTAGGCTGAAACCACTGGAGCTTGCAATCTAGGCATACTGTTCAACATTCATGTCATTTTATAAAAATAATGTAGCATACGCTTTTGTACTAGTTCAAGACAATACCTTATATGCTTTGATGCACAGCCAAGAAAAAAAAAAACCTCAGCTGGGATACAGTTTTGTGCCTAAACAACCTGTGAGTGTGTTTGATGTACCATAGCAAGTATGACTTGCAGACCTTGCCAGTCACCCACTACGTATAATGCTTGAGCCTTTATTAAGTGATTAATGTGCACTAACGGGTGGTAGAATTGGGTTAAACATTATCAAATAAAGAGTGTATTTCACTTTAAAGCTGTGCTATCCAGCGGTGAGCCTTTTCTTTTATTATTGCATAAACAAATATTATAATGTGGATATAAATCAAAGGGGTTTTGCACCTTCAAATTACTTTAACTTAAGGGTTATAACATGGCCTACTGTACCTTTCAATAAATTGTTTTTTTTATCCTGCTGTCTTCACATGCTTCTCAGCCAAGAATTGATATAATCGGGCAGTTATATTTTGGACACCGGGTACAGTGTCGGACTGGCCCACCAGGGTACCGGGGAAATCCCTAGTGGGCCCTACCGCCGAATGGTAGGGGGACGGGGCCAAGACTTGCATTTCAGCACAGGCGGAGGAAATGTTGAAGAAGCCTACAGTGTAGTGCTGAGAAGTTTCCTGTATAGTCTATGCTGTGGTCAGATTGGCTGAGTGACATCACTCAAGCACTTAGCCAATCAGGGCATAGACACGCCCCTACCCACACAGGAAGCTAGAGGCACTGCCAGTCATCCTGTGCAGCCACAGGCCCCAACACATTGTTCCTCCCTGGTGCTGTACCTCACCAGGCACAATTTTTCCTAATATGCTCTAGGCTTTATGTTCCAGACTTAAAAATAGCCTTCAAGGTGGAAAATATTTAAAATACAGATTTATTTATTTTTTTTACCAATTTTTAAATTACGTTTATTTTTTATCTTTTGGTACTTTCATTGCTCGACTTACCTGATGACTTATCCACTGACTTGAGGCCAGCAGATGGGGATTTGAAATAAGCAGCTCAAGAGGAAAAAGCTGTGCAGCGCAGAGGAGCTACAAAAGGTGTCTGTAAAATTAAGAAGCAAAAGAAAGAAAGAAAATTTATTTTTTGGCTGAGCGCATCCCCTCTTCTGGCTGGTCATCCCCCTTCAGTGGTGAGCAACCACTTTGAAGACGGTGCACACACAATAGTTCATAGGCCCTTACAACTGCATTCCACTGGTGGGCCCTTCATGCCCAAGTTCGAGACTGACTGGGCATAAAATATAACGCTGCTGTGCTCAGTTCTAAAATAATTATGCTCAATGATAAAAATAAATGTCTGAAAAGTACATAAGTAAGCAATAAAGATAAGAACAAACCAATACATCAATCGTTATTTGAAGGTGGATGACCTTGTTAAAGACCAGAAATAGAATATGGCCAGTCAATTTGTATATATGCATATACAATGGCAAAGGTTCCAACCCCTTTCTGAAAAGGCCTCGAAAAACAAAATCAGGGCAGATGTCTGTATTGTGGATAGAGCTCAATGAATGCACTATGATCTAATAAGGCTAAATAACCACTGGCTTTTTATGCCCATTTAACGTGTTTTTGTTTTTTTTAATGGTAGCAGAAATGCTAATAAAAACACATGTTTAAAACCTTAGATAGGGTACTGTGCAAAGGAAAATGCAAAGCTCCGCAACATTTCTATAAATGTTATGCTGAAAGAGGATCACTTTCCTTTCAGAGATCCATCTACTTCATTACCACAAGTTTTATTAATATTTCAGTATTTTATACAACATTGACACTTCAGAATTATGGCATAGCTAAAGTAGTGGTTAGCACTTCTGCCTCACAGCACTGGGGCGGTTTGTATGTTCTCCCCGTGTTTGCGTGGGTTTCCCTCAGGTGTTCCGATTTCCTTCCACACTCCAAAAACATACTAGTAGGTTAATTAACTGCTATTTAATTGACTTTAGTGTGTGTGTGTGTGTGTGTGTGTGTGTGTATGTGTGTGTATGTTAGGGAATTTAGACTGTAAGCTCCTATGGGGCAGGGACTGATGTGAGCGAGTTCTCTGTACAGCGCTGCGGAATTAGTGGCGCTATATAGATGATGATAATGGCCAAAGTATAAACTTGATTGGAAAAAAGGTATCCATAATCGAATCTAAGACTACTTACATTGATATGAATATTGCCCCCAAAATGTCAAAACGAGAAAACAAGGGTTATACTTTATAACGGAGTATTCTATGCCTAAATATTGAATATTTCTGAAAGCAAATAAATTATTTGATAGCTCTTTATATGTCAATTGTCTATTTGTCAATATATCCCTACCAGTGCTCTACGGGGGGCGGTAAGCAGGGAAGGCAAGGTGGCGTAGAGCCATGACTGAGACGCGCACTGCTCTGCCTACCTTCCACGCTTGTCCACTGGTGCTGCATCTGGAGATGATTCGCTGCTCCATTCTGACTGACTGTCGGGATGTGATGATGTACCTACAGTCAGTGAATTGAATGATGGCACAGGGTGATGTAGGGGCGCAGGGTGTAGAAGGATTGGCAAAAGTTTGAATTCACTAGTGAGAGGAAATAGGAGCAGGAACAGGGATAGATAGAGAGGATCGAGGAGTAAGGGAGGAGCGAGAGAAGCAGGATGAGAGAGGCACAGGAGAAAGCAGGTAGGCAGGGAGGGATAGGGACACATAGGAACAGAGGGCCTGATTCATTAAGGAAAGAAAGTTAAGCAAGAAAGAGAGTAAGTTTTCTTACTTAAGTTTTATGGACAAACCATTTTGCAGTGCAAGGGGTGCAAATTAGTTTATTTTTTCGCACATATGGAAAATATTGACTGTTTTTTCATGTAGCACACAAATACTTGATAGCTTTTTGTACACTGAAACTCAAAGTTGATCTAGGGAAAAAAAGCCAGTATTCTCCCTATATGCAAAATAATAAAGTAATATGCACCCCTTGCATTGTAACATGGATTTGTCCAGGAGAAAACTTAAGTAAAATAAATGAGTAATTTCCTTAATGAATCAGGCCCAGAGAAAGGAAATAGATAAGGTAAAGCTAAAGGGTAACATGGAAGATAAGAGATAATAAGGAAAGTTATAATATAATATTATGGATATATGAGGGAAAATGTTAGTACACAAAGGAAACAGGAGGGAGAGCTGGAGGGACACAGAGGAAAGGTAATATGACACAGGAGAGGTGGGCACAGGGTGGATAGCTTACATCATTCAATATGTTTTATATTATACTATATAGTGTTAAAATGTATCTAAAATGAATTTTACTTAAAGTCCCTGTACCTTCCGGGGCGCCCCCCAGCTGTTCATTAAAAAAAGAAAGCTCCATATCAGCACTTCTAAATGTCCACTTTGACCACTGATTGTTACTGTGTGTAATTTATTTGTACACAATATTGTTACTGTGTGTAATTTATTTGTACACAATATTCTCAATGGACAGCGCTACATTATTTGTTAGCTTCTTTTAAATAAAAGATGACAATTATAATATTATCTGGTGTGGACCTGTGATGTGAAGCATGAATTGTAACCAGTGAGAATTAGGAGCTGAAATACAGTAAAAGTACTCATAGAATAATGTATAAAGTAATGCATCTTACCACTTTATGGAGTGTCTTTGCTTTACAACACCCAGGATAATCCCTTATGTAGCTTCTTGATTTGAAATGTGCTACTTACTTATTACATTAGACAGAATGTACAGTAGATGCAGAAGGAAGAAACAAAACAATTGGACAGGGGCACTTTGTTGTCTTTTTTAACTACTGTAATAGTAATTGAATATGTTTTTTTCACAAGCCCTAAAAAAATATCCAAACACTGGCTCCCAAGCTAAAGCTACCTACAAATAGTAACATTTTGGTGGTTCAACTTGACCAAACTGATCAACCTTTGTAGCAATATATACATATATCATATCTGATTAAAATCCAAATGGTGCAGATTTAATCGGGTATCACAAAACAAAGGGTTAATTACATTACTTATGCAAGCAACCGGCTGACCCTTTAAGAAGCAACAATACCATTGCCACCAGCTTAAGTCCATTTTCAACTCAATCAGAAAAAATATAGCTGTGGTAAACAGAGTTTGGCATATTTATAAAATGGAGCACATGACTAGTGAACTCATCTAAAAAGTTTGATAAGACCTGGCTTCCATACAACAATGCTGAGATCACATTCTAGTATGTTATATATATGGCAGACACACTTCTAGACAGTGACCTGAGCAGGCCAATCAGTTGTCCACATTGGCCACCAATCATTGGCGAGCGTACCTGCTCTCCCTGCTGCTCCTGCTTACCACCAACACCTCTACCCGACTTCTCTCTTGCAATTGAAAAATTGTCAGTGCTGAGGTTTCATCCCTGTTGGTCTTTGGAAATCTAGATTTTTATGTACATATTGCTGGTATCAAGTTCTTTGTTGCAAGATCTGTAAAGTCGCTCAATATAATTATCTTTTAATTAATAATAATGAAAAAAAATGAAATTACAATTTCTAAAGGAAATAAATTCTAGATATAAAAGGAAAGAATGCATGCATGCATACTACAGTCAGAAGCATCAAACACATTTATCTAACTAGCAGCCAACCTACGGGCCATATATTACTGCACTAAACATGACAGCTACATCTGCTTTCAAGAGTGTGTTTAAAGATCTAAAACAAAACCTTTTTTATACTAAGCTGTAATTGTACATGCAAACATTTCTGCAAGTATTTCACAGAAACACCAATACGAACAAACAAAAACAATAAATTGTTAATGTTCATTGTGAATATATTGGGTCTGATTCATTAAGGAAAAGAAGGCAAAAAAATGAGGAAATTATCTTCTGGGCAAACCATATTACAATGCAAGGGGTGCAAAATAGTTTATTATTTTGCACATAAAGAAAATACTGACTGTTTTTTCATCTAGCACACAAACACTTGATAGCTTATTCGTACACTGACATTTAAAGTTGATCTAGGCCATGTCCTACCCCAACTATAAATCTGTCCCCACATGTTAATTGTACCTACCCTTACAATGCCACATAGTTTTGCCAAGGTGCAAAGTTACTCTTTTTTTTGCTCTCCTTAATGAATCAGACCAATTGTGTATAATCTGAAATGCTGTAAATGGCAAATTGTCACATGTGCATTGTTAGTCAAGCACACCAGTCCTAGAGAACAGAATTTGTGTACCGACATCCCTTTCTATGTAAGCTGCTCTATTATGTAGCTTATGATTGTCAACTTCAGTTCTTGCATATGGTACTTGAGCAATGCATGGAGTGAGAGGTGTGCCAAGCCACAAGTCAGCCATAATAAAACCCGATCAATCATTTATTATTCATTTAAAGCACAATCTAATGTACACGTGTTCTAAACTCAATCACCCATTCCAGTTTGCAGTTACAAAGACTTATGTTATGGATATATAAAAAAATGATGCACTCTTTTATGGGATGCATAAACATACACCAGATTTGTAAATTATGTACAAGAATCAATACAATGTAGAGATTTGCTTTGTATATTAACATGCATTACTTAACAATTTTTTTTAATGAAATTCGGTCACAATTTTACAATGTTTTCAAATAATAACACATATCAAACTTGCTGAGAGCTTAATAGTAAATTGTACATACGGTATTTTAAATAATTGCTCTGTTCAAAAACGTATGGACTTTGCGTCATTGTGGTTTAACAGGAGCCTCATTTCACTGCTATATTTAATCTTCAGTCTGTGGCTCCCTGCTGTTCTTCCTTTCCATCTTGACATAAAAGCAGCACACGTATTTCCTGAAATATACTGTGCTGCTGTGAGCATGCTGACAATCTAATTGGCGACAGACTATTTATACCTCACTTCAAAACTGGGAAGAGACAGATGTGCAGGAGATAATTTAATTGTACCTTTAAAAAGAATGCACTCAATTTAGCAGCAATTTGAGAAATGCAAGCTCTTGATAGCAAGACCCCTTCTAATGTTTATTTTCACTCTTCGCTTGTTTTAATTTATTTTTCGCTACATCATTAAAACACATAACTTTTTCTATGCCGGTAATTTTATTCTCCATTTTTGCATATATTTTAACATAAGTGAAAGCTACTCTATTACTTGCTTGGTCAATGTAAATACAAATAGGGTTACTAGTCACTGGAATCGATAGATCAATTTATTCTTCGCTCACTGCATGTCGAAAGGATGACTAGGACTGTAACCCCGTCAAAGTATTTTGACAAACAGTAGAACACTTGATCCCTTTTACTAAAAAAAAAACAACGAGTGATGCCGATGTGGTGGTGAAGGCAGCCATGAAAACTGCCAAGAAAGAGCTGAAACCCATAGTAACCTGCCAGATTCTGATAATATTCTATACAGGTTTTAGTCATTCAAAGGCAACTGGTTGTTATGACCAAAGCACCTTTCGCACCAGTGTTCAGAAATGTCTAATCAGTAACTTTTAGACAAAGTATCCTTTAAACGTGGTTATTCACCAAGAATGGCTTTACTTAACATAACTTAAAAAGTTATGTATCAGCAGTATATAAAATATTTGTGAGAGGTCAGTTTACAGAAAAGCCATCTACCCACTAGCTGTATAACGTATTCTCATCACCATTCACTTATATAGGGCCCCCAAATTCCACAGCACTGTACAGAGAATATTTGTCATTCACATCAGTCCCTGCCCCATTGGAGCTTACAGTCTAAACACACAGACTAGGGTTAATTTTGTCAGCAGCCAATTAACCTACTAGTATGTTTTTGGAGTGTGGGCAGAAACCGGAGCACCCAGAGGAAACCCACGCAAACATGGGGAGCACATACAAGCCCCACACATATAAGGCCATGGTCAGCAATTGAACTCCTAACCCCAGCGATGTGAGGCAGAAGTGCTAACCACTAAGCCACCGTGCTGCCCCATCTCATCACTGACATGGAAACTATTTCTTAGTTTGATCCTGAGGACGTGTGCAAACACAAAAAAAACTCGCTAGTAAACATGCAGTGAATTAAAGTATCCATCTAACAACACTATACTGGATGTAATAGCTGGGCACTGGGGAGAGTATGGAGATGGCTGAGGGATTGATGATGAAATGTGGGCTCGGACGACGAGGAAGGAAAGAGAAAAAATACAGAAGCAAAACAGTGACATGAAGGGAGAGAAGACATTCTGGTGCAGCTTGTTGTGTATCCCAGATGCCAAATCAACGGAAATCAATTGAAATCACAGTTAAACGCATAAGCAATACAGCACGCTGCACTGTGAAATATGCAACGGTCCCACAAACATTGGATCTACTATATGAAGGGCAACGTGTTTAACTTTAGTTTTTCCAGTTTTTATGACCCCAATAAACCTGGATGGAAATCGCAAACCTGTAAATAAGCCCTTAATGCTCACAGTATAAGTACAGTAGCTGAAAAGCAATGTAAGGGCAAAATACGGATGATGGACATAACACATGTAAATAAAACCATGGATAATTAAAAAACATAACATTGCAGTCATATATTTTCCTGAAGGAGCTTAAATACATTTACCTCATATACAGCAGTTACTGATTGGTGGTAGCCTCAAGCAGAGTTATTTTACTACTGAAAAAGGTAAAAAGGAATTCGACAACACAGACACAACAAAAGTTAATGAACAGATTAATCTAGTTAGCCGATTCTTTTTTCTCTTATTTCTCAAACACTTCTTGTCAGCACAGCCGCAGCAGTTCTTAATTATCCATATGTCGCAGTGTTTCCTTTCAACAAATGGAATGGTTCTTATAGGGCCTTAATCCTGCTAGTTGCAGACAGTAGGCCTGTTAGGGAAGAGTGTATGGGGTGAACTGGGCTGCAGTCCAAGTCTGGAGCAATATGCCATGTGTGCAGTACACACTATGTCTGACTTCTGACAGGGAGCTGGTTCTCCTCACAGGCAGAAATGATCTCTCAGCCACTGCACTGCAGAAAGCAGTAGACTAGATACTCGCCTGCTCGGCCTCGTTCTCTTTGGCTTCCAGAAGGTGGCAGTGTCTTAGTTATATCTCCTGCTCACATGTAACGCAGGGCTCAGCTGCAGAGCCACATGTGCAAACAATGCTACTGAAAGCTATCTAGGCAGGTACCAACATATTGCGGGTATGCACACTTTACAGGGTGATGGGGTATTGCAAAATATTTAAGAGTCCTGGAATGCTGCAGGGCAATGGTCCAGACCAGCTGACATGTTTGTCCTACATAAAACCCCCAGCAGTGTACCTGCCGCTGATACAGAGTATGTGTGTATGAAGATGGCAGCACAACCTAAATAATACTAAAGGGCTGTGCTAAAGGGTGTTGTGCTCTATGTGCCAGAAAAAGTGTTCTATCCACCAGCTGTGAATGCTGCGTACAGCGTTAATAGGTGCAGGATTATTTGGCAAACGACAAATTAAATAAGGCAGCAATAATAGACAGGAGATAGATATCTTTTTTTTTTTATCTACACCTCCTTCATGGAGGACAAACAACACACCCTACACTACACATTGAAAGAACCATGTTCACACCACCTGGGAAAACCAAAATCAACTGTAGTTATTGCCTAATCGCCCTTAAAAAAGGACTTGCACATATTCCTTCAGCCCATGTGCCTCCACTAGACCATCCAGATTAAATTGTCTTTATACCTCACTGTGTTGCCTTAGTTAATATCAGGAACATGACCAACCTGATGTGTTAAACTGAAAACTCCAATTACACCATCTGTATGTGGTCCCTTCTGCTCAGCTCTCCGGTGAGAGCTCTGCCTTCTCCATTTGAGTTAGGTGGACAATAACTACTTAACCCCCTTTGTTTAATTTCTCACTGAAATCATTACTTCACTTTATTCCTCTCGCGCTGATCAAAATAATCTCAACTCTACATTCACATCAATGACCTCAATAAAATCTTTTAAAAAAAAAAAAAATCAAAATGTCTCAAAACAACAAACACTTCAGATTGCCGGGTACTAAAAACTTCCTCATCTTCATCGGGAAAAGAAGAAAAAAGAAAAAAAAAAGCTTTCACTCGATTTTACTTAAACTGAATAGTGGATTGAATTCCCTTTTGTTTATCTGCATTCATCAGACAGAAGCCTACACTTGTCGATTCTTCAGAAATTAACTTGTACCTAGGTACCTAAAGTGCCTTCAAGAGGGTATGAGAACCCAGAACAAACAACTTTCACCCCCCTCCCCCACAAACAAAAGAAATAAATAGCCCACACACAAAATGTGTCTCATTTAGAGCCCTAGCTTAACTCTAATTACAGTGTAAAATAAAGTTGTCCAGTATGTGTGCTACATGCAAACGCAGACAGTATTCTCCCCGCATGAAATAAACAGGAATACACTGGTAACCCTCGGACTCCCACATGGTTTCTCCATCAGCAAATTTGCTTTTTTTCAAAAAAAATTCTGCTTTGCTCATAACTTTTAATTAGGACCAAAATCAGTAAGTGATTTTAGAGGCAACACAGTATAGATTTATTACACTTTCTTTAATGGACTTTAGTTTTATTTTATTGTTTTGTGCCTCCAAACGTTTTAAAGGTATACAATTAGACCATAAATTAGTTATTTCCTTGATGCTTACTTAACTGGAACAGACATTGATACAAGTTTGGGGAGGGGTACCCAGACCAGAAGATATGCAGGACTATTAACTGCGGCAATATCAACATATCAAACATCTAAATTATCTGTAACCGTTCTATCAGGACGTTCTATATAAAACTACTGCAATCATTTTACAGGCACACTTATGCTTTCAATCACTATTTTGGCATTTCCTTAATCAACTGAATATAAAACTTCGGAGTCAGACAGGAGTTTCAAAAAGCCAAAAAAGGAGGAAAGTGAGTATATTCCATAAAATCGTAGAATGTTAGAAGCTAGACAGGAAGTTTTAGGAGTGCAGTCTCCTGGGATATGTCCTCTCCTATAATTAATCGTAAAACAACCAGTTCTCTGTTAGTGGTAATTAAAACAATGCTGCAATTTAACCTCTCTCCAGAGGTCTACTGGCTGGAGGTGTTCAACCCATTAGAAGAAATGTCACAACGACACCGAACATTAGAAATATCGCTTGTTCCAGCCTGTACTTGTACAAAGCATTGTGACCAGCACTGGGGAGAAGAAGGGCTTTCTACACAACCGTAAATTTGACATTTCTTAACTTGCATTTTAACCTGTCAACATTTCTGGCATAACTATAGAAAAATCAGAGTGCTTCCGTCATTAGCATACAGGAAAAGCTGTGCATTTAATGCTATAGCTGAAGAGAACCTGGTCCTTATTATGTCATGGTCATTGCTTGCCACCTAGAGGCGATTAGGACGGAGAATCAATTCACCGCAACGTGTCTCCAGAACGTCCAGAGACACATCGCGCCGATGTTATGGCAGGAATCTCCGCTCATCTGTCCTCACACTCCAAAGAGGTGCGCAGGAAAATGAGCGAAGATTCCTACAGTAATGGGTGACAATGTGCGCCAGCAATTTAATCTCCCCCTTGGTATTTGTGACTATTAGAAGTCTCAGACCAGAACTCATCATTAACATGCAGAGGGAACATCATATAGGATATAATGTTTTATTTCTTGTAGTAGTTCATGTGTAATGCCAGGGGTGATGCAGGTTATGTAAATAGATACATTATTTGCCCCTGTAAAGGCTTGTATCTTAGAATTATAAACACATTTACTTATCAAATAGGTGGTGGGGGAATTTCAGTACTATACACATGTTGTGTTGTTGGGTGTCTGCAGTTGTGCACCAGCTCTGTGGAGCTTGGTGTAGTATTATTATGCATAACTAGAGTTTCCATATGCAAATTAAGTAAAGGACATGGTTTATTCTGTGATTAGAGCAGGGATGTTAGACAAATGTTTATAAGATGTATATTTTAAACAATGTAGGTGGGATTCCTACAGGAACATATATTGTACATGTAATGCAAGTAGGTCATAAAAGGGGTCTTCAATTTTTGGCAGACAAAGCATGCTGGGAGCTGGTATTCAAAAACAGCGTAAGAGCCAGGGCTAAGGCTGATCTAAGACATCTTCATTACTAGGGGATATGCATTACTTGTGCCTGAGGCAATGGATGGAATACTTCTGGCAGAAAGAGAAAGGGGTAAACAATCCAATGTGTATTTATATTGTACCAGTAAATCTGAAATAACTACTATACTGAATCATTAGCTCGATTACATTTCATTTAAAGTAAAAGACACTACTTTGATGCAAGAAACGTTATTGATTAATTCTGAAAAAAAAAAAAAAAAAAGTTATATAATGCAGAAATAAATGAATAAACAGTGAAAACATTCTGAGTTGCAATCCGGAAACACACATTGGGGCTCATTAAGAGTTGCTGGTACATCAATTTTTTTTTATTATTTTTTTTATGCATAAGGTACGTATTCCAGTATGATGCAAGTGCAACACAAATGTGTATACATATGTCCATATGTAAACTGTTACGTATCGTTAACATGTGCTTCCTTACACGAGGGGCGAGTAGCAGCACACAGAGTACAGCAAGGGTATGTTCTCCTATTTATCACACAAGAGTGGACATCCTCGGATACACCTTTCAGGAGGCGTATCTCTTGCTGGTGCAATAACTCGCAATGATAATGATGACGATCAGGAGCCTTGACACTTTGGATTGGCTGATTGCTTATTGATCCCTTCAGCCTATAATCCTTAAATCATGTGCATTGTGTTGATATTATATGAAGCTGCAGCAGTCACATTATTCAATTGACATTTCCATTTGTTCTACTGCAAGGAAGAAGATTCCTTTTGATTTTAAAGTGGAAATCAGGTGTATGAATTGAATTTGTGTTAAATACCATTAATATGGAACTTTCATATTTGAGAATACCACTGTTAAGACAATATTTCCTCTTGTGTGTATGACATTATATTGTGCACAAATAGGACAAGGCAACTTTCTGTACATCAGTATGCTTTCTCTGCACAGTCATGAAGTGTAAGTATACACACTTGTACACTGGGAGCATGTAAGGCGTAACATCTTACTGGTTTTAAAATGAGCCAGACTCAACATTGTAATGGTGTTTAAAGCATATAGGTCAGTGTAGGACCTGCATATAATGAGGTGCCCTTGACGCTAGGATGCAGGCTTAAATGTTTTGATCAAATATGAACTAATACCTAATTTTTTTATTTTGCTTAATACACACAGATATTCATTATAAAGGATAAACCCTGACAATTGTCTTTTTTGTTTTGTATACATATATGGGCATTTATATTGCCATGTAGCTGGTACCACATACAATATGGGACATACCGAGCGCAGGCTTATTGCCACATAGCTGGTACCATATATATTATGGGATATAACGAGCACGGGCTTATTGCCACATAGCTGGTACCATATATAATATGGGATATAACGAGCACGGGCTTATTGCCATGCAGCTGGTACCATATATAATATGGGATATAACGATCACGGGCTTATTGCCATGCAGCTGGTACCATATATAATATGGGATATAACGAGCATGGGCTTATTGCCATGCAGCTGGTACCATATATAATATGGGATATAACGAGCACGGGCTTATTGCCATGCAGCTGGTACCATATATAATATGGGATATAACGAGCACGGGCTTATTGCCACATAGCTGGTACCATATATAATATGGGATATAACGAGCACGGGCTTATTGCCATGCAGCTGGTACCATATATAATATGGGATATAACGAGCACGGGCTTATTGCCATGCAGCTGGTACCATATATAATATGGGATATAACGAGCACGGGCTTATTGCCATGCAGCTGGTACCATATATAATATGGGATATAACGAGCGCAGGCTTATTGCCACATAGTTGGTACCATATATAATATGGGATATAACGAGCACGGGCTTATTGCCACATAGCTGGTACCATATATAATATGGGATATAACGAGCACGGGCTTATTGCCATGCAGCTGGTACCATATATAATATGGGATATAACGATCACGGGCTTATTGCCATGCAGCTGGTACCATATATAATATGGGATATAACGAGCACGGGCTTATTGCCATGCAGCTGGTACCATATATAATATGGGATATAACGAGCACGGGCTTATTGCCATGCAGCTGGTACCATATATAATATGTGATATAACGAGCACAGGTTTGTTTTGTCTCTGTTTTAGACTCAACATATGCACATAAATGTTTTTTTTTCTTTTTTTAAACATACCTTTTTTCCCTATATACATCCTGCGTGCATTTGTTTCAAAATTGCTGTCTTCTTTGTATAGTTTTACTTAAAAGGTCTCCTTATCTCAGTGCAAATTTTCCCAATGCATTGCCCTATTACACAAAGGGCAGGTGTTCTGTTGCCCTATCTAAGTAATTCTTGGTGGGGAGGGGGCGGCTTCCAGATTTGGACAGGTGATATTTCCTGAGTATTATCATGAGCCTATTGTAATTTATTTTTCAAATGGTCAAATATTTTCATTTCTGTTGAACATTGTTGGCTGAGGATAAAGAGAGTTATAGCTCCGTTATGCATACTGCATTGTCTTCCACGCTTGATCTATGTGCGCTCCATATGGAATGCAACTGATCACACACAGGAGAACTGCACCCCTGCGAATGAGCCCTTAAGTTCATGGAAAACATGTGGATGTAACCAAAGATTATTTTTAGGTCACACATCAATGATTTACTTGCCAGATATAGGAGACTAAGAGTTCAAGATATGCCTTTCATATACTGAAAAGAGAAAATTCTTGTTTGCCTTTAAATTAAGAAAATATCTGAGAGGCTATGAGATAACGACCAGATAGAAAATAACTAAATAAGCTAATACAATTTAAGGCTAAATTAGATTAAAGCAGTTTTTTTTTCTGTTGCCTAATAAAAATATAATTGTAAGCCCAACATTTTATTGGGGCTGCTCACTGGTGAGCTGTGGTTCAGATGTGGGGCTCTGATACATTTTGTGGCTCCTACCTTCTCTCACAGTCTCTGTAGACTTTATTGTACCTGGCTAAAAGCATGTAGTTATAACATGTATGGTCCCAAATAATTGAAAGAATTCTACTAGAATTTCAGACCATTAAGCACTTTTGTTTATGATGGTCATTTAGTGCCATCTACAGGTTCACGTCAGAACTACATCAATGAGATAGCACATTTTGGGGAAAAACTGAGCAAAGAAAGACTTGACAAATTGGGGTAAGAATAATCTTATTAGTGGATCAAATGGAATATCAATTCTCGTTTTTGTTTTTCTGCCTTTTAAAGCTGTTGCTTTTGAGGACAAAATGTAGCATGCCATTAGTAATGTAGACAGAATGACTATCACCAGAATTCTCACTCTGTAAAACATTAAACAATCTTCTGCGATGTAGGTTAATATATTGCACCTTCAGAGCAGGTTACACCCTCCCAATTATAGAGCGGTCTGTCAATATATACAATTGTTAGTAAGAAAACACTTGCTAAATTACATTATCTAGTATATCTGTGCATCGTAAAAGGGATTGCCCACCTTTACACGGACCCAGCTATTTAGTGACACCTGCCTTATAAATCCCTACCATATACACACTCTTCCATCGTTATCAAAATTCAGCCTCAGATATGGCATGCAGACAGCTGAGGGAGGTGACAAGATTTATTCAAGCAGTGAACACGGGCATGTAAGTAAAAGTATCTCCTGAATGAATCGTCATTTAGCTGTGTTTATTAATATACAAAGCTACAATTTGATTCTTCCACTCCTGGCTGTCAGTAAGTAGCTGCTATGCTGTGACAATGATCCAGGGAAGGGAAGTTGTTCCGTTAGAAATTTAGTTTCACCACTGAAAAGATGTGGTGTTAAAAAGTGAATAAGATGTGTATAAAATTCCACCACAAATTTGATGCATTATATTAAGCACTACCCGGTTCTGTGTGGTTGTACTGAACACAAGACTGAAATGCATTAATCAAGGCTGACATATCAGAAGAATGTTTAACAAATCTTCCCAGAACATGCAGCTGACAGAAAACATGGTAGATCTATCGCTCCATTATACGAGTTAACAATAATTGTATTTGAGATATTACTTACTCAGCTAACCACAATTACAATTGTAATGGTCATATCAATGCGGCAGCTGTAAAACATTCTTCACAAAAATGTTGCTGCAATATAAAGGTTACAAGCTAATTGCAAGTAATAATAAAGGTACAAGGGAACTATCATAGAATTGACAAACCAGTAATACATATTTTGCTGCAAAGCAATGCATTTTACATATTGGACATTATGCAATATCTCAAATGAGAAAATACATGTACTAGGTTTTGCTAAAAATCATCATTACAACATAATGTGTCTGTAGGAGGGGTGTTAAGTGTCTGGTGACCATCGGTCAGGGTGGCTTAATATACAGGTAATGATAAAGCAGAACTGCACCAAAGCAAATATTTTAGACTTCAGAATGCCTGAGAAATCATTTATGTGAAGGGTGGATTGATAGGTGGGGAGTGGAGTAAACTAAGATATGTATTATTAAACACAACACAGATTTGTGCCAGATACATTCATAAAAGCAAAAAGAAGATGATGCCAATATGATTGACTGTTTTAAGACGACTGCATTTAAAACGCATAGACAGAGCCAAAATCACACAAAGTGCTAATGCACAAGCAGTCGCCCGCATGAGGCTCACAAGGCCATTTTCAGTGGCCCCCAGGAAGCAGGATAGATACAGGCACACTGGGACCGTAATAGTAGTATTTCTGCCTGGGTCACCTTACATCTGCCTCTAACAGGTCTCATTGATGAGTACTCTCAATGTAATCATACTAGCAGCTGCAGTGAGATACAGTCATCTGTCCATCATAATAGCAGATTAGTATACAAGGAAAAGAGGGAATTTATCGATTTCCAAATACTGATCATTAAATGTGACATTAAACAAATTCACAGCAGACTCTGAAACAAAACAGAAATGTACTTCGAACAAGCCAATGTTCCACAGTAAACATTTCTAAGCAGACATAACTACTAATGCAGAAGATATCAGGAAAGCATAAAAAGATCTTTGCTACATTTAAGAAGCAGAAAATAATTCTTGGTCTGTAATGACTCATCACTTCACTAGGAACTAGTGACATCACCAAGTGAAATATAGGTTCAGTCCACACAATGTCTACCGCCACCAAGTGCAAGTGATGAGTATGCTTTATACAAGTGTCTAAAAGCAAAGCCTAAAATGTAGAGAACGGTTCTATCAGAGTTATTTCTATACTATGCTTCCCAGCAGGCTGACTTACACAGACACAAGGGCTTGGCCACCCCTGCCATTCATTCACCTGTTTACAGCAAGGCCTTCTGTAAACGATATATCAATTGAGAGACATGATTGAACAAAATAAAGGGTTGAAAAGATTAAAAACTAAATATAAGCTCATTAGCATTAATACAGCATCTATCTAACCTGTAGTGCGCATTAGCATTGTTTCAACAAACTTAAAAAGTAACAGAAGTGGTGACTGCTACAAAGTTCTATTGTAGTGACAAGAGAAGAGCGGATGGGAGAGCCAGGACTATCATAAGATTAAACAAATTGAAAGGGGATGTAGACATTCGACCAATCCCTGGTATTTGGGGAAAATTAAACATTCCAGTCTGACTGGTGTATTATCATCTCATGCAAACAACTTGTCCAATGAAAAGTCCCTTATAAAGTGATTAGAAATGAGAATGCCATTAAACTCTCGAGATTTTGTAATGCTTTTTATTAAAAAAAAAAAAGATGTTCCTAATAAAAAGTTTATAAAAAAAAAAAAGAAATGAGAATGCCTAGTAACACATCAACGAGCCTACGCCAAGTGATCATTATAATATTACAATATAATGCACTCTAGGAGATGCTATGGAATATTATTATGTATAAATACTCTGTTACCTGCGGCTAGTTTTCTTCTCCACCGGATCCTCCGCAGGTTTTACTGAGGGCTTTGTGCTTTTATTGGAGTCTTTTTTCAGTTTGCTGGATATGCGATCTTTCATCTGATGCCGCTCATCACTATCCATTTCATCTCCTTCATCCTCTTCTTCTTCTTCACTTGTTTCTTCCTTCAATTTAAGAACAATAATGTCTGAGTAATATGGATAACACTGATTAGCAGAATAGGACATTGGTAGGCAACCTTAGGCTCTCACACTGATAAATGTACTGTACACAGAGAGAGACTGGTTTCCAATACAGTGCTATCCCAGGGATTTCTAGAAGTGTGTGTTTGATAGTCAGATATTCAAAAACAAATTCATCCAAAAGAGTTAAGTCGCAGCCACAAAGAAACATATGGTCCTTGGATGAAACATCCCTTCTATAAACAGTAAGTAAAGCATAAATCTGTATTACACACATCTAAATTAAATATTGTCCATGATATCATTTGCATTTAATTCTTTAAATAAGTAAACCCGCTATTGGAAATGTATATACTGTGCACCAAAGAATACTATCGAGTTACATAATATACCAGAATTAATGAAAGTGTTTTCCTGTTGAACTCACAGTATTTTCCTTTGTCTGATTAACTAATAGAGTATTGATCTAACCAATACCATGCATCACTTAATAAGTATACTTCAAATAAGGCACCGAACAACTGAATCCATCTAGCTGTCCACATATACTCAAAAAACATACCTCTTTCACTTACACAATGAGAATGCTCAGTTAGTAACCTAACTCACATATATGTTATTATTGTCTGAATGTGTGCATATAAAACCACATTCATAGCTCAGAAACACACAGGGGTATATTTACTAAACTGCAGGTTTGCAAAACTCGAGATGTTGCCTATAGCAACAAATCAGATTCTAGCTGTCATTTTGTAGAATGTACTAAATAAATGATAACTAGAGTCTGATTGGTTGCTATAGGCAATATCTCCACTTTTTCAAACCCACAGTTTAGTAAGTATACCCCATAGGCTTTTACAGCAATTTCGCTGTTACGTTATACAAAGGAACCTTCAACAACATTTGTTTTAAGTAGGGGTGTGCACCGGCCACTTTTTGTGTTTTGGGTTCCGATTAGCTTGAGGTTTTGGGTTCTGATTGGTTTTGCCAAAACACCCCACTAAAGGTTTTGGTTCTGATTTTGGGTTCTGATTTTTTTTTAAAAAAGCATAAAAAGTGCAAAAATCCATATTTTTGGCTTTTTTTCACTCCTACACTATTATTAACCTCAATAACCTCCACTAATGTCCAGTCTATTCTGAACACCTCACAATATTGTTTTTAGTCCAAAAGGTTGCACCGAGGTAGCTGGATGTCTAAGCTAAGCAACACAAGTGGGCGGCACAAACACGTGGCCCATCTAGGAGTGGCACTGCAGTGGCAGACAGGATGGCAGTTTGCAAGAGTTTGCTAGAAGTGCAAGATGGAATTGTCCTTGGACCCTGATGTTGTTGAAATAGGACATTCGCACTTTAACAAACCAATCAGGAACAGTGAACGTAGTTTAATCTCTGGTACTAATATTTCCGGACTGCAGGAACAGTGAACGTAGTTTAATCTCTGGTACTAATATTTCTGGACTGCAGGAACAGTGAACGTAGGTAAATATTGCAGTAATAATATTTCGGGACTGCAGGAAAAGTGAACGTATTTATATATTGCAGTAGAAAATTTTTTATACTTTTTTTTATTATTTTTTTATAAAATTTTTTATAATTTTTTTAATAACAATGGACTCGGCAGGACAGAGCACAGGACACATCACCACTGGACTCGGCAGGACAGAGCACAGGACACATCACCACTGGACTCGGCAGGACAGAGCACAGGACACATCACCACTGGACTCGGCAGGACAGAGCACTGGACAAAGCACGACTGGACTCGGCAGGACAGAGCACAGGACAAAGCACCACTGGACTCGGCAGGACAAAGCACGACTGGACTCGGCAGGACAGAGCACAGGACAAAGCACGACTGGACTCGGCAGGACAGAGCACAGGACAAAGCACGACTGGACTCGGCAGGACAGAGCACAGGACAAAGCACGACTGGACTCGGCAGGACAGAGCACAGGACAAAGCACGACTGGACTCGGCAGGACAGAGCACAGGACAAAGCACGACTGGACTCGGCAGGACAGAGCACAGGACAAAGCACCACTGGACTCGGCAGGACAGAGCACAGGACAAAGCACCACTGGACTCGGCAGGACAGAGCACAGGACAAAGCACCACTGGACTCGGCAGGACAGAGCACAGGACAAAGCACCACTGGACTCGGCAGGACAGAGCACAGGACAAAGCACCACTGGACTCGGCAGGACAGAGCACAGGACAAAGCACCACTGGACTCGGCAGGACAGAGCACAGGACAAAGCACCACTGGACTCGGCAGGACAGAGCACTGGACAAAGCACCACTGGACTCGGCAGGACAGAGCACTGGACAAAGCACCACTGGACTCGGCAGGACAGAGCACTGGACAAAGCACCACTGGACTCGGCAGGACAGAGCACAGGACAAAGCACCACTGGACTCGGCAGGACAGAGCACAGGACAAAGCACCACTGGACTCGGCAGGACAGAGCACAGGACAAAGCACCACTGGACTCGGCAGGACAGAGCACAGGACAAAGCACCACTGGACTCGGCAGGACAGAGCACAGGACAAAGCACCACTGGACTCGGCAGGACAGAGCACAGGACAAAGCACCACTGGACTCGGCAGGACAGAGCACAGGACAAAGCACCACTGGACTCGGCAGGACAGAGCACAGGACAAAGCACCACTGGACTCGGCAGGACAGAGCACAGGACAAAGCACCACTGGACTCGGCAGGACAGAGCACAGGACAAAGCACCACTGGACTCGGCAGGACAGAGCACTGGACAAAGCACCACTGGACTCGGCAGGACAGAGCACAGGACAAAGCACCACTGGACTCGGCAGGACAGAGCACAGGACAAAGCACCACTGGACTCGGCAGGACAGAGCACAGGACAAAGCCCACTGGACTCGGCAGGACAGAGCACAGGACAAAGCGCCACTGGACTCGGCAGGACAGAGCACAGGACAAAGCGCCACTGGACTCGGCAGGACAGAGCACAGGACAAAGCGCCACTGGACTCGGCAGGACAGAGCACAGGACAAAGCGCCACTGGACTCGGCAGGACAGAGCACAGGACAAAGCGCCACTGGACTCGGCAGGACAGAGCACAGGACAAAGCGCCACTGGACTCGGCAGGACAGAGCACAGGACAAAGCGCCACTGGACTCGGCAGGACAGAGCACAGGACAAAGCGCCACTGGACTCGGCAGGACAGAGCACAGGACAAAGCGCCACTGGACTCGGCAGGACAGAGCACAGGACAAAGCGCCACTGGACTCGGCAGGACAGAGCACAGGACAAAGCGCCACTGGACTCGGCAGGACAGAGCACAGGACAAAGCGCCACTGGACTCGGCAGGACAGAGCACAGGACAAAGCGCCACTGGACTCGGCAGGACAGAGCACAGGACAAAGCGCCACTGGACTCGGCAGGACAGAGCACAGGACAAAGCGCCACTGGACTCGGCAGGACAGAGCACAGGACAAAGCGCCACTGGACTCGGCAGGACAGAGCACAGGACAAAGCGCCACTGGACTCGGCAGGACAGAGCACAGGACAAAGCGCGACTGGACTCGGCAGGACAGAGCACAGGACAAAGCGCGACTGGACTCGGCAGGACAGAGCACAGGACAAAGCACGACTGGACTCGGCAGGACAGAGCACAGGACAAAGCACGACTGGACTCGGCAGGACAGAGCACAGGACAAAGCACGACTGGACTCGGCAGGACAGAGCACAGGACAAAGCACGACTGGACTCGGCAGGACAGAGCACAGGACAAAGCACGACTGGACTCGGCAGGACAGAGCACAGGACAAAGCACGACTGGACTCGGCAGGACAGAGCACAGGACAAAGCACGACTGGACTCGGCAGGACAGAGCACAGGACAAAGCACGACTGGACTCGGCAGGACAGAGCACAGGACAAAGCACGACTGGACTCGGCAGGACAGAGCACAGGACAAAGCACGACTGGACTCGGCAGGACAGAGCACAGGACAAAGCACGACTGGACTCGGCAGGACAGAGCACAGGACAAAGCACGACTGGACTCGGCAGGACAGAGCACAGGACAAAGCACAGGACTGGACTCGGCAGGACAGAGCACAGGACAAAGCACAGGACTGGACTCGGCAGGACAGAGCACAGGACAAAGCACGACTGGACTCGGCAGGACAGAGCACAGGACAAAGCACGACTGGACTCGGCAGGACAGAGCACAGGACAAAGCACGACTGGACTCGGCAGGACAGAGCACAGGACAAAGCACGACTGGACTCGGCAGGACAGAGCACAGGACAAAGCACGACTGGACTCGGCAGGACAGAGCACAGGACAAAGCACGACTGGACTCGGCAGGACAGAGCACAGGACAAAGCACGACTGGACTCGGCAGGACAGAGCACAGGACAAAGCACGACTGGACTCGGCAGGACAGAGCACAGGACAAAGCACCACTGGACTCGGCAGGACAGAGCACAGGACAAAGCACCACTGGACTCGGCAGGACAGAGCACAGGACAAAGCACCACTGGACTCGGCAGGACAGAGCACAGGACAAAGCACCACTGGACTCGGCAGGACAGAGCACAGGACAAAGCACCACTGGACTCGGCAGGACAGAGCACAGGACAAAGCACCACTGGACTCGGCAGGACAGAGCACAGGACAAAGCACCACTGGACTCGGCAGGACAGAGCACAGGACAAAGCACCACTGGACTCGGCAGGACAGAGCACAGGACAAAGCCCCACTGGACTCGGCAGGACAGAGCACAGGACATAGCCCCACTGGACTCGGCAGGACAGAGCACAGGACAAAGCGCCACTGGACTCGGCAGGACAGAGCACAGGACAAAGCGCCACTGGACTCGGCAGGACAGAGCACAGGACAAAGCGCCACTGGACTCGGCAGGACAGAGCACAGGACAAAGCGCCACTGGACTCGGCAGGACAGAGCACAGGACAAAGCGCCACTGGACTCGGCAGGACAGAGCACAGGACAAAGCGCCACTGGACTCGGCAGGACAGAGCACAGGACAAAGCGCCACTGGACTCGGCAGGACAGAGCACAGGACAAAGCGCCACTGGACTCGGCAGGACAGAGCACAGGACAAAGCGCCACTGGACTCGGCAGGACAGAGCACAGGACAAAGCGCCACTGGACTCAGCAGGACAGAGCACAGGACAAAGCGCCACTGGACTCAGCAGGACAAAGCACCACTAGACTCAGCAGGACAGAGTGACAGGACAAAGCACCACTGGACTCAGCAGGACAGAGCACAGGACAAAGCGCCACTGGACTGAGCAGGACAGAGCACAGGACAAAGCGCCACTGGACTCGGCAGGACAGAGCACAGGACAAAGCGCCACTGGACTCGGCAGGACAGAGCACAGGACAAAGCGCCACTGGACTCGGCAGGACAGAGCACAGGACAAAGCGCCACTGGACTCGGCAGGACAGAGCACAGGACAAAGCGCCACTGGACTCGGCAGGACAGAGCACAGGACAAAGCGCCACTGGACTCGGCAGGACAGAGCACAGGACAAAGCGCCACTGGACTCGGCAGGACAGAGCACAGGACAAAGCGCCACTGGACTCGGCAGGACAGAGCACAGGACAAAGCGCCACTGGACTCGGCAGGACAGAGCACAGGACAAAGCGCCACTGGACTCGGCAGGACAGAGCACAGGACAAAGCGCCACTGGACTCGGCAGGACAGAGCACAGGACAAAGCGCCACTGGACTCGGCAGGACAGAGCACAGGACAAAGCGCCACTGGACTCGGCAGGACAGAGCACAGGACAAAGCACGACTGGACTCGGCAGGACAGAGCACAGGACAAAGCACGACTGGACTCGGCAGGACAGAGCACAGGACAAAGCGCCACTGGACTCGGCAGGACAGAGCACAGGACACATCACCACTGGACTCGGCAGGACAGAGCACAGGACACATCACCACTGGACTCGGCAGGACAGAGCACAGGACACATCACCACTGGACTCGGCAGGACAGAGCACTGGACAAAGCACGACTGGACTCGGCAGGACAGAGCACAGGACAAAGCACCACTGGACTCGGCAGGACAAAGCACGACTGGACTCGGCAGGACAGAGCACAGGACAAAGCACGACTGGACTCGGCAGGACAGAGCACAGGACAAAGCACGACTGGACTCGGCAGGACAGAGCACAGGACAAAGCACGACTGGACTCGGCAGGACAGAGCACAGGACAAAGCACGACTGGACTCGGCAGGACAGAGCACAGGACAAAGCACCACTGGACTCGGCAGGACAGAGCACAGGACAAAGCACCACTGGACTCGGCAGGACAGAGCACAGGACAAAGCACCACTGGACTCGGCAGGACAGAGCACAGGACAAAGCACCACTGGACTCGGCAGGACAGAGCACAGGACAAAGCACCACTGGACTCGGCAGGACAGAGCACAGGACAAAGCACCACTGGACTCGGCAGGACAGAGCACAGGACAAAGCACCACTGGACTCGGCAGGACAGAGCACAGGACAAAGCACCACTGGACTCGGCAGGACAGAGCACTGGACAAAGCACCACTGGACTCGGCAGGACAGAGCACTGGACAAAGCACCACTGGACTCGGCAGGACAGAGCACTGGACAAAGCACCACTGGACTCGGCAGGACAGAGCACAGGACAAAGCACCACTGGACTCGGCAGGACAGAGCACAGGACAAAGCACCACTGGACTCGGCAGGACAGAGCACAGGACAAAGCACCACTGGACTCGGCAGGACAGAGCACAGGACAAAGCACCACTGGACTCGGCAGGACAGAGCACAGGACAAAGCACCACTGGACTCGGCAGGACAGAGCACAGGACAAAGCACCACTGGACTCGGCAGGACAGAGCACAGGACAAAGCACCACTGGACTCGGCAGGACAGAGCACAGGACAAAGCACCACTGGACTCGGCAGGACAGAGCACAGGACAAAGCACCACTGGACTCGGCAGGACAGAGCACAGGACAAAGCACCACTGGACTCGGCAGGACAGAGCACAGGACAAAGCACCACTGGACTCGGCAGGACAGAGCACAGGACAAAGCACCACTGGACTCGGCAGGACAGAGCACAGGACAAAGCACCACTGGACTCGGCAGGACAGAGCACAGGACAAAGCCCCACTGGACTCGGCAGGACAGAGCACAGGACAAAGCCCCACTGGACTCGGCAGGACAGAGCACAGGACAAAGCGCCACTGGACTCGGCAGGACAGAGCACAGGACAAAGCGCCACTGGACTCGGCAGGACAGAGCACAGGACAAAGCGCCACTGGACTCGGCAGGACAGAGCACAGGACAAAGCGCCACTGGACTCGGCAGGACAGAGCACAGGACAAAGCGCCACTGGACTCGGCAGGACAGAGCACAGGACAAAGCGCCACTGGACTCGGCAGGACAGAGCACAGGACAAAGCGCCACTGGACTCGGCAGGACAGAGCACAGGACAAAGCGCCACTGGACTCGGCAGGACAGAGCACAGGACAAAGCGCCACTGGACTCGGCAGGACAGAGCACAGGACAAAGCGCCACTGGACTCGGCAGGACAGAGCACAGGACAAAGCGCCACTGGACTCGGCAGGACAGAGCACAGGACAAAGCGCCACTGGACTCGGCAGGACAGAGCACAGGACAAAGCGCCACTGGACTCGGCAGGACAGAGCACAGGACAAAGCGCCACTGGACTCGGCAGGACAGAGCACAGGACAAAGCGCGACTGGACTCGGCAGGACAGAGCACAGGACAAAGCGCGACTGGACTCGGCAGGACAGAGCACAGGACAAAGCACGACTGGACTCGGCAGGACAGAGCACAGGACAAAGCACGACTGGACTCGGCAGGACAGAGCACAGGACAAAGCACGACTGGACTCGGCAGGACAGAGCACAGGACAAAGCACGACTGGACTCGGCAGGACAGAGCACAGGACAAAGCACGACTGGACTCGGCAGGACAGAGCACAGGACAAAGCACGACTGGACTCGGCAGGACAGAGCACAGGACAAAGCACGACTGGACTCGGCAGGACAGAGCACAGGACAAAGCACGACTGGACTCGGCAGGACAGAGCACAGGACAAAGCACGACTGGACTCGGCAGGACAGAGCACAGGACAAAGCACGACTGGACTCGGCAGGACAGAGCACAGGACAAAGCACGACTGGACTCGGCAGGACAGAGCACAGGACAAAGCACGACTGGACTCGGCAGGACAGAGCACAGGACAAAGCACAGGACTGGACTCGGCAGGACAGAGCACAGGACAAAGCACAGGACTGGACTCGGCAGGACAGAGCACAGGACAAAGCACGACTGGACTCGGCAGGACAGAGCACAGGACAAAGCACGACTGGACTCGGCAGGACAGAGCACAGGACAAAGCACGACTGGACTCGGCAGGACAGAGCACAGGACAAAGCACGACTGGACTCGGCAGGACAGAGCACAGTACAAAGCACGACTGGACTCGGCAGGACAGAGCACAGGACAAAGCACGACTGGACTCGGCAGGACAGAGCACAGGACAAAGCACGACTGGACTCGGCAGGACAGAGCACAGGACAAAGCACGACTGGACTCGGCAGGACAGAGCACAGGACAAAGCACCACTGGACTCGGCAGGACAGAGCACAGGACAAAGCACCACTGGACTCGGCAGGACAGAGCACAGGACAAAGCACCACTGGACTCGGCAGGACAGAGCACAGGACAAAGCACCACTGGACTCGGCAGGACAGAGCACAGGACAAAGCACCACTGGACTCGGCAGGACAGAGCACAGGACAAAGCACCACTGGACTCGGCAGGACAGAGCACAGGACAAAGCACCACTGGACTCGGCAGGACAGAGCACAGGACAAAGCACCACTGGACTCGGCAGGACAGAGCACAGGACAAAGCACCACTGGACTCGGCAGGACAGAGCACAGGACAAAGCCCCACTGGACTCGGCAGGACAGAGCACAGGACATAGCCCCACTGGACTCGGCAGGACAGAGCACAGGACAAAGCGCCACTGGACTCGGCAGGACAGAGCACAGGACAAAGCGCCACTGGACTCGGCAGGACAGAGCACAGGACAAAGCGCCACTGGACTCGGCAGGACAGAGCACAGGACAAAGCGCCACTGGACTCGGCAGGACAGAGCACAGGACAAAGCGCCACTGGACTCGGCAGGACAGAGCACAGGACAAAGCGCCACTGGACTCGGCAGGACAGAGCACAGGACAAAGCGCCACTGGACTCGGCAGGACAGAGCACAGGACAAAGCGCCACTGGACTCGGCAGGACAGAGCACAGGACAAAGCGCCACTGGACTCGGCAGGACAGAGCACAGGACAAAGCGCCACTGGACTCGGCAGGACAGAGCACAGGACAAAGCGCCACTGGACTCAGCAGGACAGAGCACAGGACAAAGCGCCACTGGACTCAGCAGGACAAAGCACCACTAGACTCAGCAGGACAGAGTGACAGGACAAAGCACCACTGGACTCAGCAGGACAGAGCACAGGACAAAGCGCCACTGGACTGAGCAGGACAGAGCACAGGACAAAGCGCCACTGGACTCGGCAGGACAGAGCACAGGACAAAGCGCCACTGGACTCGGCAGGACAGAGCACAGGACAAAGCGCCACTGGACTCGGCAGGACAGAGCACAGGACAAAGCGCCACTGGACTCGGCAGGACAGAGCACAGGACAAAGCGCCACTGGACTCGGCAGGACAGAGCACAGGACAAAGCGCCACTGGACTCGGCAGGACAGAGCACAGGACAAAGCGCCACTGGACTCGGCAGGACAGAGCACAGGACAAAGCGCCACTGGACTCGGCAGGACAGAGCACAGGACAAAGCGCCACTGGACTCGGCAGGACAGAGCACAGGACAAAGCGCCACTGGACTCGGCAGGACAGAGCACAGGACAAAGCGCCACTGGACTCGGCAGGACAGAGCACAGGACAAAGCGCCACTGGACTCGGCAGGACAGAGCACAGGACAAAGCGCCACTGGACTCGGCAGGACAGAGCACAGGACAAAGCGCCACTGGACTCGGCAGGACAGAGCACAGGACAAAGCGCCACTGGACTCGGCAGGACAGAGCACAGGACAAAGCACGACTGGACTCGGCAGGACAGAGCACAGGACAAAGCACGACTGGACTCGGCAGGACAGAGCACAGGACAAAGCACGACTGGACTCGGCAGGACAGAGCACAGGACAAAGCACGACTGGACTCGGCAGGACAGAGCACAGGACAAAGCACGACTGGACTCGGCAGGACAGAGCACAGGACAAAGCACGACTGGACTCGGCAGGACAGAGCACAGGACAAAGCACGACTGGACTCGGCAGGACAGAGCACAGGACAAAGCACGACTGGACTCGGCAGGACAGAGCACAGGACAAAGCACGACTGGACTCGGCAGGACAGAGCACAGGACAAAGCACGACTGGACTCGGCAGGACAGAGCACAGGACAAAGCACGACTGGACTCGGCAGGACAGAGCACAGGACAAAGCACGACTGGACTCGGCAGGACAGAGCACAGGACAAAGCACGACTGGACTCGGCAGGACAGAGCACAGGACAAAGCACGACTGGACTCGGCAGGACAGAGCACAGGACAAAGCACGACTGGACTCGGCAGGACAGAGCACAGGACAAAGCACGACTGGACTCGGCAGGACAGAGCACAGGACAAAGCACGACTGGACTCGGCAGGACAGAGCACAGGACAAAGCACGACTGGACTCGGCAGGACAGAGCACAGGACAAAGCACGACTGGACTCGGCAGGACAGAGCACAGGACAAAGCACGACTGGACTCGGCAGGACAGAGCACAGGACAAAGCACGACTGGACTCGGCAGGACAGAGCACAGGACAAAGCACGACTGGACTCGGCAGGACAGAGCACAGGACAAAGCACGACTGGACTCGGCAGGACAGAGCACAGGACAAAGCACGACTGGACTCGGCAGGACAGAGCACAGGACAAAGCACGACTGGACTCGGCAGGACAGAGCACAGGACAAAGCACGACTGGACTCGGCAGGACAGAGCACAGGACAAAGCACGACTGGACTCGGCAGGACAGAGCACAGGACAAAGCACGACTGGACTCGGCAGGACAGAGCACAGGACAAAGCACGACTGGACTCGGCAGGACAGAGCACAGGACAAAGCACGACTGGACTCGGCAGGACAGAGCACAGGACAAAGCACCACTGGACTCGGCAGGACAGAGCACAGGACAAAGCACCACTGGACTCGGCAGGACAGAGCACAGGACAAAGCACCACTGGACTCGGCAGGACAGAGCACAGGACAAAGCACCACTGGACTCGGCAGGACAGAGCACAGGACAAAGCACCACTGGACTCGGCAGGACAGAGCACAGGACAAAGCACCACTGGACTCGGCAGGACAGAGCACAGGACAAAGCACCACTGGACTCGGCAGGACAGAGCACAGGACAAAGCACCACTGGACTCGGCAGGACAGAGCACAGGACAAAGCACCACTGGACTCGGCAGGACAGAGCACAGGACAAAGCACCACTGGACTCGGCAGGACAGAGCACAGGACAAAGCCCCACTGGACTCGGCAGGACAGAGCACAGGACATAGCCCCACTGGACTCGGCAGGACAGAGCACAGGACAAAGCGCCACTGGACTCGGCAGGACAGAGCACAGGACAAAGCGCCACTGGACTCGGCAGGACAGAGCACAGGACAAAGCGCCACTGGACTCGGCAGGACAGAGCACAGGACAAAGCACCACTGGACTCGGCAGGACAGAGCACAGGACAAAGCGCCACTGGACTCGGCAGGACAGAGCACAGGACAAAGCGCCACTGGACTCGGCAGGACAGAGCACAGGACAAAGCGCCACTGGACTCGGCAGGACAGAGCACAGGACAAAGCGCCACTGGACTCGGCAGGACAGAGCACAGGACAAAGCACCACTGGACTCGGCAGGACAGAGCACAGGACAAAGCACCACTGGACTCAGCAGGACAGAGCACAGGACAAACAGGACAAAGCACCACTGGACTCAGCAGGACAGAGTGACAGGACACAGCACCACTGGACTCAGCAGGACAAAGCACCACTAGACTCAGCAGGACAGAGTGACAGGACACAGCACCACTAAAAAACCCAACCTCCCTCTTCCCTGATCTTAGCCCGACTGAAGATGGCGGCGGCAAGCGGGGAATTTATACAATCCGAGTTTTGCGAGATCCGACGGCGGGATTTGAAGTCTCGGCCTCGCTTTCACTGTTTCTCCCCGCCGGAAGTACCCGAACAGTGCTCGGATCGCCCTCGGATCCGCACTGTTCGGGTGGGCTCGGATTGCGATAATCCCAGCGCGCTCATCTCTGGTTTTAAGTGTTCCAGTATGGAATACAGCATTAAGACAAGATGATTAAGCTGTATCCTCAATAAAAAGGTTTCTGTATCCATTAATGGACATAGGAAGCCGACTGGTTTACAGTCTATCAGTAAAAACTAGGGATGTGCACCAGCCACTTTTGGTGTCTCGTGTTTTGGGTTCGGATTTGCTTGATGTTTTGGGTTCGGATTTGTTTCGCAAAATACCTGTCAAAAAGTTTTGGTTCGGATGTAAGGTTTTGGATTCGGATTTATTTTGAAAAAAGCATAAAAAGTTTCAAAATCAAGTTTTTGGGCTTATTTTCACTCCTACGATATTATTAACCTCAATAACATTCAATAACAATCATTTCCACTAATTTCCAGTCTATTCTGAACACCCTCACACCTCACAATATTGTTTTTAGTCCAAAACGTTTCACCGAGGTAGCTTTCTGGACTGCATAGTGGAGTGGTCCCGGTACCCAATTTGGTACCGGGGCCACAATATATCACCCTTAACTGGTCTCAATTCCACCAAAAAAGTATCTGGACTGCGTAGTGGAGTGGCCCCGGTACCCAATTTGATACCGGGGCCACAATATAATAAAAAAAAACCTCAATTGTTCTGAATTCCACCAAAAAAGTATCTGGACTGCGTAGTGGAGTGGTCCCCACAATATAATAAAAAATCCCTCAACTGGTCTGAATTCCACCAAAAAAGTATCTGGACTGCGTAGTGGAGTGGTCCCCACAATATAATAAAAAAAACCTCAACTGTTCTGAATTCCACCAAACAAGTATCTGGACTGCGTAGTGGAGTGGCCCCGGTACCCAATTTGGTACGGGGGCCACAATATAATAATAAAACCCTCAACTGGTCTGAATTCCAGTGCACAGATGGCGGACACCGGATGGACGTCTAAAACCAACATAACAGTTAAGGGCGCAGTTCCTCTTTTTTGTGACTGCACAAACAATTAACGTAGTAATAGAAATGACAGTTTTTTTGGGGTTTTAAATATAGAAAGAAAGAAGGTAGTAATAGAAATGGCAGTTATTCGAATCCCCAGGAGAGTCTAAGTGGGGTGAGCCACAGAGAGATTATTTCCCTCAGTTTCTCTAACAGGTTGTCAGTGTTGTACCTCTTCTTAAAACCTGTGATACATAACTACACACACTCGGCAAAGCTTTTACAAATTATCTGCGGCACAGGAGAGTACCACTGGACTGTACTTTAATAGCAGTACCTATTATTTTTGGGTACAGCAACAGTGAATGATCGTAGTTATTTTTAAATAGCAGTACAAGCTAGATTTTTTAAAATTTTGTAGTATTTTTTTCCAATTATTTTTGGAAAATTTTTATTATTTTTTTTTTTTAATTAATTTTTTATAATTTTTTTTATAAATTTAAATTAGTTTTTTTTAGAACTTTTGGATAACTTGGAAATAACAATGCCCTTAGCAGAACAGACCACAGGACACTGGAAATACAGAAAGAAAGAAGGTAGCAATAGAAATGGCAGTTCCTCATTTTTGGAACTGCACAAACAGTGATGAAAATGAAGGAGGAGCTGGTGGTATGTCACGGTCCTCTTCAGAGGACAATCTCCTGACCAGCAGGTCTTTGCACCGCTGTAGACTTGTGTCCGCCAGAAACAGAGACACAACATACGCTTTAAACCGAGGATCGAGAATGGTGGCCAGAATGTATTCCTCTGACTTTAAAAGACTGACCACCCTCGGATCCTGGCAAAGCGTACGAAGGGCTTCATCCACAAGAGCTACATGCTTGGTGGAATCGCAATGGTGTACCAGCTCCTCCCTCACTTTCTCCAGCTGCTTCTGCAAAAGCCTGATCAGGGGAATCACCTGACTCAAGCTGGCAGTGTCGGAACTGACTTCTCGTGTGGCAAGTTCAAATGGCTGCAGAACCTTGCACAACACGGAAATCATTCTCTAGTGCGCATCCCCACTCCTTTTCCTATGTCGTAGGTGGCTGTGTAGGCTTGAATGGCCTTTTGATGCTCCTCCATCCTCTGCAGCATATAGAGGGTGGAGTTCTAGCACGTCACTACCTCTTGTTAATTTAGATTGCAAGGCTTGTAAATACTTTGAAGATAAAAAAAAGCAGGCTGCACAGACTGTGGAGCTAGAAAGTGAAATTAAATGGACCACGTTACTTTGGTGGCTATCTATGCCCCCCCTGCCCTACACTTGTAGTTGAATAAAAAAAAAGCAGCCTGCATAGACTGTAGAACTAGAAATTCAAATATACAAAGAAATGGACAAAGGCAGTTTAGTATCTGTCTGCAAAAGAAAATACCACTGCACTAGGTATCGCTATTCCAGTATCATAATTCTTATCAGTTTATAAATGGTTAGATAGTATGGTTACTGGATGGTGCACTTCTACACGTATAACTAGTATACAGGTAGAGGAAAAGAGAATAGAGAGAAAATGTGTATTCGAAGGCACTCCGCGATATCAATAATATATTAAAATATCTGTATTTTATTTGGTATGCTTTAAAAAGAATCCCTCCTAATTGAATAGCGAAATATTAAAACCAAAGTGATTAAAGTGAATTAAAATAGCAAAATAAATTGCTATACCCCGCTACTTGATATAAGTATGTATAGCTGTTCAATATATAGTATAGTAATCACTCCTATATTAGACCAGTCTAACAGTTGAATATCACTCCAAATCAAAGATTGGTTTAAATATATATAGAGTGTAAACTGGACTGAATGTCATGTAATCTTGTTAGCAACAGTATGTGGATGAAGTTATTTGGACTCTCTGGAAGTTATTTGATTGATCTGATATCCCAATAATCCTTTAAAATAACTTTATTTGTCAGTAAAAGGATATTTTAAGATATCGAGAGCTCCATATAAATCTGAGACACACTCTCAATGTAATTTCACTAATCCGCGTACACACTATTGTATAAAGCTCAGTAAGAACTTGAGCTTGTGTATATATTTATAATAGGATTACTAGGATTTGAATAAGGTCTCTGCCTAGTAATTGTTTAGCTTAGTTTTATAATCTGACACCCTACTGCCCCAGTAGTTCCACTCGTGTATTTGATTGTTCAATTACTCTGTTATCAAACAGGATATTTATAATAGGATTACTAGGATCTGAATAGGGTCTCTGCCTAGCAATTGTTTGGCTTAGTTTTATAATCCGATGCAAGGCTTGTAAATACTTTGAAGATAAAAAAAGCAGGCTGCACAGACTGTGGAGCTAGAAAGTGAAATTAAATGGACCACGTTACTTTGGTGGCTATCTATGCCCCCCCTGCCCTACACTTGTAGTTGAATATAAAAAAAAGGAGCCTGCATAGACTGTAGAACTAGAAATTCAAATATACAAAGAAATGGACAAAGGCAGTTTAGTATCTGTCTGCATCAGATCCCCTCTCCACTAGGAGTAAAATAGAAAACTATTCAGCCGTTATATAATCTAGAATATAAATAGAAATTGAGAAAGGCAATTTGGTATCTGTCTGCATCATAATCATCAACATCCTCCTCAGCGCCAGCTACATCAATATCCTCCTCCCGGTGTACAACATTCACACCTTCATTAGCCAAATCTGTAACTGGACTGTGGGTGATCCTTCCAGCATATGCAGAGGGCGTGCTGCAAATGGTGGAAGGAGCCACCTCTTCCCGTACAGTGATGGGAAGGTCAGGCTTCGCAACCACCAACACCCTTGGACTCGCCTTGGGGATTTGTGATAATTTCTCTTTAGAAGGCAGAGTTGTTTGCTGTGTTGTTGCTGACAGCATAACGCTCTTAAATTTTTTGTGGGGGGGGGGGGCGAGGAGGGCTTAGTTCCTTGGGTGAAGCTGAACCACTAGTCATGAACACGGGCCAGGGCCTAATCCGTTCCTTGCCACTGCGTGTCGTAAATGGCATATTGGCAACTTTACGTTTCTCCTCAGATGATTTTAAGTTTCTCTTTTTGCTACTTTTACTGAACTTGGGCTTTTTGGATTTTACATGCCCTGTACTAGGAGATTGGGCATCGGGCTTGCCAGACGACGTTGATGGCATTTCATCGTCTATGTCATGACTAGTGGCAGCAGCTTCAGCATTAGGAGGAAGTGGGTCTTGATCTTTCCCTACTTTATCCTCCAAATTTTTGTTCTGCATTATATGTAGCACAAGAGAGTGTACCCCGAAGCCACACACACTCGGCAAAGCCTTTAAAAATTATATGCGGCACAGGAGAGTACCACTGGACTGGAGTTATACAGCAGTACCACTGGACTTATACTGCAGAATCAGTGAAATTTGTAATATGGCAGTAACAACAATGGACTTATACTGCAGAATGAGTGAACTTTGTAATATTGCAGTACCAATGGACTTATACTGCAGAATGAGTGAACTTTGTAATATAGCAGTACCAATGGACTTATACTGCTGAATCAGTGAACTTTGTAATATAGCAGTACCAATGGACTTATACTGCAGGATTGTTTTGGGATATTTTTTTTTTATTATTTTTTTTTAGAATTACCTTTTTTGTATTTTTTTTTTATAACTTTTTTTAAAATTTTTGATAATTTGGGAATAATGGGGAAATAACAATGCCCTTAGAAGGACAGAGCACAGGACACAGCACCACTGGACTAAACAGGACACAGCACAGGACCCAGCAGCACCACTGAACTCAGAAGGACAGAGCACAGGACACAGCACCACTGGACTGAACAGGACACAGCACAGGACCCAGCAGCACCACTGAACTCAGAAGGACAGAGCACAGGACACAGCACCACTGTACTGAGCAGAACACAGCCCAGCACAGAACTGAACAGCACGAGATGTAGCAGGACAGAGGACCACCTAATACACCCTCCCTCTACCCTGATCAATGCCCGAGTGAAGATGGCGGCGACTAGCAGGGAATTTATAGGATCCGAGTATCGCGAGATCCGACAGCGGGATTATGACTCAGAGCCTCGGTTTCAGTTTTGCAATTGGCGGGAATACCCGGATCTGGCTCGGATCGGCACTGTTCGGGTGGGCTCGGATTTCAGAAATCCGAGTGCGCTCATCTCTAGTACAAACTGAGGAGATTCAGGGCAGCAAAAGAAAATGTTTCGTAAATATACTCTATCATTAGATTATCAAATCCAGCGACCTGGCAGATTTGGCGGAGACTGGTTTGCAAATATATATGGGACTATATCAGCATTACTTCAATGCAAATGCAAAAATAATTTTAAAACATCTCAAGTTCTGTCAAGGTATGGGGAAATATTACATATTTCTACTACATAATATTAAATGTTAATAAATCTTTTTTATATAAGGCGATATGCATGTAAGTTTTAGTTATCCTTTAAAAAGTCTTCATCCAGTTATTACGCCTGTGTATTATTAAATGATTTGGGCAGCAACTATTGCACATATACAGACACAATAAATGGTGCCAAAAACAACACATGCAATACTGTCAGATAACTGCAACCAAACGGGTTCCATATAGGTGTTATAAATGTACTTATTATTAACACAATAGATATTTTATTGTGAAACTAGCTTCCATGTTAAGATTAGAGATGTTCACTGACACCCCCGTGTTCTGGTTTTGGTTTTGGATCTGGATTAACTTTGTGTTTTGGTTTTGGCAAAACCACCCTTTTCTTGTTTTGGTTTCGGATCCCCATTTTTTTCTAAAATCCCAATTTTTTTTGCTAAAATCATGTAAATTTGCTTTTTTTCCCCCTACATTATTAACCTCAAGAGCACTAATTTCAAGCCATTTGCAGTCAATTTTCACTATCTCACTGGTCACAATATTATTTTCATACACTTTCAAACAAAGACTGCAGCGACCTGGCTGGATGCTAAATGACAGAGCAATGACTCAAATACACAGCAGCTCATAGCACATCTAGGAAACATTTCCACACAGCAGTGGCAGAAAAGAAAAGTGGTGCAAGATGGAATTGTCCTTGGATCATGAAATCAGTTATGGTTCATTTGATCGCTCCACCCATTCCTTGGATAACCGTGGTTATTCTACAGCTAATATATGGCGACTTGCGTTGACGATGACCCAGACCAATCCAGGGTGCCAGACAATGCACTAAAAAGAGCCATTGTAATTCACAGCAAAAAGCAAGTTCATCACTGAGCACCGAATCAGCCCCAATTCCCAAAAAATTATAATATAGTTAGGTACCTTTGAAGTAAAGTGCAGACTACAAACACTTTGTGCAATACTGATGAAACAGCAGCAAAGTGGAAGGTAATACATATATGTTTTCTATTTAGACATCCATGCTTACATTACTGTGGCTTTACAAACGCTACAAGTGGCTAGACTACTGTTGTCAGGATTTGGGTAAAAATAATTGCACACAAAAGAGGTGGATTCTTTGGTCTTATGCCCAGGCATGATAATGACCTTCTTCTTATCACGTGCAAGAACTGCTTCCACTGGGGCTGGACTTACACAAACAACATTATCCTCATCAACATCCTCATTAGCGCCCTCGTCAGCTACACAAATATCCCCCTCATCCTGTTGCAATTCCAAAGTGGCATCCTCAATTTGTGTATCACCGGCTACACTCGGGCTGTTCATGCACACATCCGCAGAAATGCTGAAAGGGGCCTTCTTTATGGGTACACTATCAGACAGGTCAGGATTACACATAGCACTCTACCCATCCTCTTTCTTTTCTACCTATGATGCTGCCCAACTGCACTAGAGACTGCCAAGAACTGTGCTACCCTTTCTGTGTCTCTCTGTGAAATGGCGCTGGATCGCCGAAGAGGGCGGTACTTACAAAATCCAAAACTCGCGAGATCCCAGATCCGACGACGTTTATATCATGGACCTTTGTTAAGGGATAACTAGCTGTTTTTGAATTCCACATTATATATTTGCAATGCTATCAATTCTATATTGCTAATGTCCTAGTATGTTGTACTACTGATACCCTAGAGCAACTGTTGTATTTGTAACAAATTTGCTACATTTATCTCAGCGTTTACCACATACTTAAGAACAGCTTTTTCATAAGCGATTTATGCCCTATTTTTGCGAGTCCTAGATACAGGCATTGTGCCTACAATTATAGAAATTTTGAAAACAGTAATTTATCCCTGAGCAATCCACCTTCTCTTACATTGTTTTATATTTTGCTTTTTGTGGTTTTATGTCATACTAATAAAATCTATATTTTATGTGTCTGTGTATTACACTTTTCTTAGTCTGAGAGCTATGTTATGGGTTTGGGAGTTGGCCTCTTTCCCCAATTGTCACTATTGATAGAGATCTCCTATTCTATACAGATGAGTTGTGCCTCTTGTTGTGAGTATCCTTTTTTTCCCTTTTTTGTTTATGTATATTATATACTTCTGAGAGAGCATTGGAATTGATACAGTATTCAGACATTACTACCTTCAGGGTAAGGAGGTCATACTACTATAATTACTGCTTAGGGTTAATCTTTGCTTCATATGGAACTTAGATTCCTGCTTAGTATCCCTAACATGAATCCCTCAAATTGAGCTGACAAGCGTCTCCTCCACTTGCATCAGATGTTCTTCACTCAAGCTCCTTACAGCTTACCTAATATTAACTTCACTTCTCCCACTTATGCTTACCTTACCTCCCCCAGCAAATACAGGACTTCACTTCAATAGGCACACAATATAACATATGCTATGCATTTAAATAATAACATAATATTTTTAAATAAAACATTCACATATTGTAGGGACAAGCAGGGTTATTTGATTTAGGCCTTGTCCTAGACAAAAGAATCATAGACTGCTTACAATAGTCTAATTACCAAATGACTAGAGGTACAAAGACTTGCTAGCCCTGGAGTGTGTTCAATAGCCTATTACCCATTAATCTATTGCAATATCTTTTGTCATTTCACAAGAGTTTGCTGGATTGGCCTCCAAAACTTAACCTTATTACCAGTGACATTCCTCACACTGTGATACATTTACTATAGATACCAACATAAATTACAGGTTACAACAGTGGATCCCAAACTTTTTAAGTTTAAGGCACCCCCTTAGGGTTTTCAAGGCACCCCTAAGCCAAAATAATTACCAAGTAGTCCCCCGCCTTGCTTACCACTGGCCCTGGCCGAGGCACCCCTGTGGGATCGCAGAGGCACCCCAGTGAGCCTAGGCACACAGTTTGGGAACCACTGGGTTACAATCTTAAATCAATGCCTCTAGACTATACCTATTTTCAGATTCTAAACTAAACATTTTACCATTTAAACTACAACTTGTGACTTATACTAGCCAAGTATTAAATACATACTGTCAAGTACATAACTGTGTTAATAACTTTTTCTAATATATGGTATTATCTTTCTTGTGTCACATAAAGTATTACCTGACTAACTCCAACAAGCTGTGTTACATGAAAAGTACAAGTAGTCCTTTATCGCCACAGAAACCTATTTTTGTACATTTGAATATCATAGCGATCAAATAAGAGCTGAAAAAGATCTATAAGTTCTATAGTAACTATGGCAACAGAAATATGTTTCACTCTTACCTCATTGCTGTCACTGCCAGACTTTGTAGAGTCTTTTGTGCTGTGGAAGAGATTTTTATTAAATTGATTTCTTTGGTTAGCTGATATGAAATATTATATTCGTGGGGTGGACAAAATGATATGGAAGTAAATTATTACAAAATATCTTTATAGAATTTTGAATTGGATTTAAGGTATACAAACTTGATCAAAATTCCCAGAAAAATAAGAGGTTATTTGTGAAACTTCAGTAACACTTGAGAGCAGGCTGATTCATAATGTTAATCAATAATTAGCAAGATAGATAAAATGCAGGAGGGAGGAAATCATTTTACATATCAACAGTATGTAGTACACCGAGATTCTGTAGTTCTAGATGTAAATAGGATATCAATATTATATGCTGCTAGAGATTACTTACCAACAATACAAAAGTAAAAGAGTGCAGCAACCCCCTTCCGTAATTGGTTGTGTTTGATTTTGTGCAAATTAGACGATAAAAACAAATGTCAGATTAGTTATTGCAGTTACATAACTTAATGCTGACTTCAAATTTCTTTATTATATACAGAATGATATTTTGTTATATCACGCAAGTATGTTAAAGTAGTCATTTCATTAAGCAGCTAATGATTTAGTGTGTGACTATGATTGTCAAGGTCATATCTTTAAACTGTACAAAGCTGTAGAATATGTTGGCACTGCATACTATATGTGAGAGTAATAAAACTCCTAATCATTTAGACCAGATTGGGCTGCACTCTACAGTATCTTACTTGTCGATGGCCGGAACGGAGCTTAGTCGAGGGTCATCCTTAAGGAGATCATGGCTACTTTTACTCTTTCCCTTCATGGTCTGTAAAAGAAGTGATATCAAACATGTTATATGCAAGACAAGCCCAGCAATGACAGCCCCAGCCCCATTATAGACCATTGTATTCACAGCTCAAGTCTCTCCTTAAACGGTTACATATCCCAACATTGCTAATTGGCTGAAAGTAAGAGACCACACCAATGGTTTTCCAGTAGGAGTTCCACAGACTCTCCAACACCTATGTAATAATGCATAATATTGTCACAAGCCAATTCTTGATTAAATAAAATACTCAGTTGCAGATTTTATTCCCTACTTCTGTCAGATTCTAGCTATCATTTATTTATGTAGAATCTGACTGGTTGCTATGGGCAACAGCTCCACTTTTCCATTTAAGAAGTTTGAGTAAATCTACTGCTTGGTCTTTTCAGCCACACTTGATATACTATGTTATCTACAGAAGCATGATTTAATCATTGCTAAATGACTAGTATGTAATTGGTATGATGTGGGTCTGTTGAAATAATGGTCATCCAAATGGATATTTGCACAGAGATTAATCTGTTTTAGAAGTGAACAGGTAACTTTAAGGGCCCATTCACACATATCAAGGGAAAATTGATAAAAATGTGTCAACATCTAACATGCACTTTAGAAGCATTTCAGTGATACTCTTTTCATGAATTTTTCCACCATTATTATTATCTTATTTATGAGGTGCCACAAAGGGTCCGCAGTGCTGTACATACAACATGGGAAAACAGTACAGGCATGGAGGGTAGGAAATAAACAAAGTGCAAAATTATAAAAAACTAATAGCTTAGCAGGGAAAGGTGCACAGGTAAGAGGTAAAAGTGACTTCAAGTGTATAGATAGGAAGGGAAGGAGGGAGGCGGGGAGTGAATAAGGGGTTGAGCCTGTGCCCTGTAGAGTGGACACCACTTACAGGATCAGGGCAGAGATGGACAAGCGGAGGCATGGGAGAAGGAGAGATATGGGCAGGAGCCAAGTGATGAAATGGAGAGAAGAGACGGAGGGCAGAAGGCAAAGGTGACCAGGAGGAGGAGGAGGACACTGTTAGTGGGAGTTAATGCATGAGAAATAGGGTACACGGCATTAGCATTGTAGAACACAATGGTGGGAAGAGCACCACTGACTTATTTGGCTCATGGTAAAACGCGGTTCATGAGTGGAAACTGCAAAAAAAAAAAAAAAAAAAGTGGATAAATGAGTCCTCAATGTCTGCCTTGGAGTTATACGCATCTGGAGCTATTGTTTGGAAAAGAGGTCCCTTGTTTAGCATACCTAAATATGTTTTATTGAACAGTTTCACAAACAAAAGAAGTGAAAATAAATTGATGGGGTATAGTTTAAAGACGATTTTTCACAAGGTTTTTTGTGTGTTTTTTTTTTTTTTTATTATTCAGAGTCCACTGAAAAAAAACATTCTGCAAATCTTTTCCTCAATCTCCAGTGTTTGCCTAAAAAAGGGATTGGAAAGCAGCAGGACCAGCATATTAATTAGCACGACACTCACTTAGTTGGCCAGTAATTTGTGTCTCAAACGGCCCTCTCCTTCAACTCCTCTTCCTAATTATACTTAGGATTGCCCTCTCAGCGTTTCTTACTGGAATAGAGCACTGATGATATAAAGCAGAGGGTAGACAGTGAATAGACAGAGCGCTGCCCAGCTGAGCTCACCACTTTGTATGCTGGTCACACTGATGACTGAACTCTCTTCCAGGTTATCAGTAAAGGAAGGCAGGGGGATTTTTGCAGCAAATATCTATCAATAAGGGTCAGTGTGCAGTACAGATGTGCTTTTCTGACATCATGCACTTAGTAACTGCTTTTAAGGGCAAGTGTATAGATTTGCGTGCCACAATAGCTACAGCCATGAGAGCAGGACATTCATACTATGAATAAGGCCTCCCACACAGAGCAATAGAAGCTTGACCACAAAGCTTACACCGAGCACAATCAGGAAAATAAACGGCATCACAAAGCAGTATAAGAAATATAGGGTTACACAACATAACAATGGCAGAGCAGTGTAAAAAGACAACATGTTCCAATACTATATATTTTTCACTATGCTGTAAGCACCTCATTAAAGCAAATAAATAAATCTAATGCTCATATGCACCAACCCATATGGTGTTTAAAAAATCAAAATATGAGAAAAAAAAATTTTAAATAAAAGAATCCGTCCAAAAACACATACATGATAGAGGGAAAGAGAGGGACATCTGGGAGGTGTGAATGAACATCAACTTTTTTGACTTATATAAAATGAGTATAATACAAGAAATTTAAGTCTGGTAATCAGAATAATAATGATGTGATTTATACGCAAAGTTTCTTGCAAAAAATAAAATAAACAATAATAATCGAAGACAGGCACTACCCAGGACCAGATAGTAGTGGTCTCACTGAACAGCTATTTCTCAGTCCAAGCCTTCATCTCTGGCCAGATAACAATCGGGTAAATACTAACACTGTCTCACTGATCAGATACTATAAGCAGGCGAAGGCAAAGGAAGGACACAGACTGCCGTTATAATTAACACACTCGCGCCTGACTGAGCTGTAATTTACAATCTGAGTGCATAAGAACAGCAATTATAATCATTATAGGAAAGTACATACAATATTCTTGCACAAAGATGGGGGAGAAGAGTTCTAAGCTTATGCCCAAACCAGTTTGCAACGAGTTTATATGAAGAAAAAAAATTATCACTCTAGCTTTAATGACCACATAGTTAAAGGATCGCACAGCTCATTGTTATGTGACTCTTTTCAATACCACCACCAGCCTTGAACAGGATTGTGAAGTGAAACAGGAAAGCAACGCAAGATAGAATTTTTCACCTCAACCTTCCCACAACTAATAGCGTCACGTCCAAGATCCACCAATTGGGAGACGCACTGCTGGCCGGAGTGAGCCATGCTTGTGCAAATGACAACACGTCAGACATGGATATTATATACAGAATTACCTGGTTGTCAGCCCATGATGACAACCAGTTGTAGGCATAGGGATTAGCGTCCCATGTCCCACAAAGATCCCTGTGCAGCCAACATAGGCTGCAGGAGTTATAGGTCTGTGCATAGTTCTTATATATGCACATGAAGATTATTTTGAACAACAGAAAGATATTATGAGCACACAAACAGGCCCATAGACTTCACATGTGCACAAAATGGACATCTGAGCCATTATCTCCCAATTAGACACCAGTTCATCCAGTTGTAACCCAACAGACACTATCACCTAGTATCTGTATCCCTAAAGAAGCCCTGTCGGGTGAAATGCGCAGGTGAACAGGATATCACGTACAAGGCTCTCTCTCAGTCTACAGCCCCTTACATCTCTAACCTAATCTCCATTCACACTCCTGCCCGCTCCCTACGCTCAGCTAATGACCGCCGCCTCTCCTCCACTCTTATCACCACTTCCCACTCCAGAATCCAAGACTTCTCCCGTGCCGCCCCCCTCCACTGGAACGACCTCCCTCGCTCCATCCGTCTTTCTCCTAATCTGTGCTCCTTCAAACGAGCACTCAAAACTCACCTGTTCCTTAAAGCCTACCAACCTTCTACCTAACCCCGCATCTCCTCCAAATGTTCTACCCTCTCTCCTCCCGGTCCCTCTCCCCACACTTCAACTTCCTCCAATTGTGTCTGTTTCGTTCACCCACCCTTAGGATGTAAGCTCGAATGAGCAGGGCCTTCTTCCCTCTTGTCTCCACACCTGTTCTTCTACTCTGCCTCTACTGCATTGACCTAACTGGAGTTTCTGAAGCATTGGTATTTTTGTTTATCGTTCTGTACTGTTATACCCTGTATTGTCTACTGTTTGCTTTGTGTACGGCGCTGCGGAAATCTTGTGGCGCCTAACAAATAAATGATAATAATAATAATAATAATAATGATAATAATAATAATCACCGCTATGAGAATTCCACTTCTTTCAAACTTTCACCAATAAGAATCATAGTGCTGGATAAAGATAAAAGTACTGGAAAACGGCTGGATAGAATGAAGAGACACAGAAAACGGGGGTGTCCCCTGCCCATGCAATGCTAAAGCAGTAGCCGGAGGAGCACGGACATCAACGCTACCTCCTACAAGCAACAGGAGGTAAAAGACTGCCCAGCTATCTGAACCACTGAAACCCATAATCGCTAAACCACTAACAGGACAAGTTACTGTAAGTGGGATAACAGAACACTTTTTTAAATATCTTGATGCCACTGGTACAAATACCAGCTTAACCAGGACACCAAACAGCACTAAGCGCTTATATTGACTCATTATCAGAATACCGGTAACTTTTTATTTACCATTATCCTTGGACTTTTTACGTTTCACCGTTCTATACAAGTGGTTTCTTTTGTTTTTACTTGCATTTCATTTTGTTTTAATGTGCAACTTTTGTTTAGAATATAACATTGTCATGTATGCATACATTCCTATATATTTGTGCATATTTCTTTATAAAAACATTCAATATACTTTTAACTATTTCACTTTTCCAAGCACATTTAATAGATTTATATACACACAGAAAAGATTGTGGTGCGCTAGGGCTTTGTCCTATAGGATACTTGAGGAAGAGACTACCTGAGTACCCCTCTACACCGCACCCACTCATCTTTAACATTCCACTGTGACAGCCCAGTATTAGGGATACTCTCCACAATATTACCTCACTGACTTTATTAACTTCTTCTTCTTCCTCTTCGGCTTCTTCTCCAAAAGAAAGTAAACTGAAATTCCTGTGTTAGGAAAACAAGAGAGGTACAATGCCCACACACTGTATAACTGGCTGGCATTCTGGTGCACGCTGGCATTCTCATTTACACAGTAAAATGCTTAGCACCTACACAAAGTATTGTTATGCAGCAACGTGATAAATCATTATGACTGAGGGAGACGGGCTACATGGATAATAACTGCAGCTACAACATGCAGAGACATGGATTTCAACAATGAAACTGTAGAAATATAGAGGGTTCAGAAAATGTTTCTTTATATACTGAATATAGACAATTATATCCTTCTTAAAAGGACCATTGAACATAAAAGACAAGTTGCCTTATATAAAAAGTAGAGTAACAAATATGCATGTAAAGGTTAGAACGTCTGTCATATCTCTCTCTGTAATGCGGATTATACACTTCTGTTCAGTTACCGGCCTTTTCAGAAGGCGTTTTTAATAGGCTTACTGACAAGAAGTCTGCTGCACTCTGGAAAAATATCTTCTCCCTTCTTTTATATCTAACATTTTTAGTATAAGTACCCGAAAACTTTACATAGATTGTGTCATGGTTAATATTAGGTCTCTCATACAAGGCAACTAGTACTTTAAGTTACGTGGCCCTTCACATCTCTGCTTAATCGCTTCAAGATCGGACGGCTCTTTACCCTTTCTGACCAGACGAATTTTCATAACTTCTAAGTAAATATTTTATCCTTAGCGGATTGGGTCTTCTTTTGATGGCATACTGGAATAAATATTTTTAATTTAAAGGAGTTATATAGGTTGGGTGTGGGGGGTTAGCAGATAAACTGTAAAGAAATACACTTCTCCACGATTCCCATAGTTGATTTTATGCAGTCAATTCAAGCCATTAAGGAGAAATATTTACATTTATCATTTGGATTGCAACAGCATGCAATTATATGGCCCACAGTTACACGTAAATGGAAAATAGCTGTATACGTGGGCCACAGTAACTGCGGATTCAAACTAACGTCTGGTCAGAATACATCCATTATCATTTCGGAAGAGTGTTAAATGCACAGTGACATGGATCTGACAGAGTGTGGTCGTCACCCGACTGCCCTGAATCCCACAGGAAATGGTGGTAAAACGTCAGCACAGATAACTTAAAGGATGTAAGGTTCATTGCAGGCCCATTGTCAGCATTACAGGTGACCTTTGTGATTATGTCAATGGAAGGGTTACAGAATGATCAGCATGCACATAGGGCCTGATTCAGAGCGGGACACAAAAAAAAAGCGGAACTTGCGATTGAAAAAGTTGCATGCAAAATAAACGTATTTCCACATCCTATTCAGAGTTGGAGGTACACCCGGATCTGAACGAGTAGCATATGCGTCTGCATTACTGTAGACTCACCGCAGACACTTACAACCCACTTGAGACTATGTAATAAACCTTTTATTTTATATGTTACAAACGTAAATGCCTCGTTTAAGCTTGAATATCACCTTTTCAGTCGCAAGAGCCCAAGAGCCTTTATTCTGCATAGCCGAATGTGCGTCTCAATCAAGCCCATAATGTTTCTGCTTCAATGCTGTGAATACAGAACACTTCCCAGCAGGTGCACTATACTGACAGCTGTCACTGACACTCCACTTCCAGTGCAGATTACCTATAGGCTGCATACACAAGGATGTATATCTACCTGCTGTGATGTACAGGGTGTTAAAATATATATAAAATTACACATATTTTGATGTATCCCACTAAGGTTTTATTTTGGGCTCTCCATTATTTTTTTACAATGTTATTCTTTATTATACAAATTTGATATTAAAATGTAATAGCAGAATTTCCATATAAGTTTGTTCAATATATCACTTACTGCTAATAAATGACAGCAGACAATAATAAACATTTTTAATAACAATTGCTGACAGCCCATTAGATTGCAATGGATTAAGAATAGCGGACATTAATCTAGGAAAACTTGTGAGGGTGTGAAATTGCTAACAAAACACTACTTTACCAGATGACACAAAGATGTCCTCTAACACGAATTATGGAACTATTACTGTAATCATAAGCAGTGTATCTTGTATACACTACATTTTTTTTTGCTTTTATGCTTTTTTAATCCTTCTTAGTTCTTATGTCATTAAATCCTATTCCTACAATAGAGGACTCCGTGCTTTCAACAGACATCTATTGTGACAGAACTGAAGGACACTTGTGCATTGTAAATGTAATTCTGGTCTTCTGATGATTAGCTGGCTATTCAGCAGAAAGGAGAGCACGTTATATCAGAACTACAGGAACAGCAGATGATATGTAATTCCAAAGTTAGGTGCTGCACAACATTCAGTATTTTCAGGACAAAAAAAAAAGCTATATTATTTTGATTATAATCCACATGGGACACATATACATCTCCTGAACATTATACCTTTATAAATGATGAGTTCTGATGTCATCTCACTTAAGTGTGTTCAAAAGGAAAACTTGTGTGTTAAAACGAATAACCTATCATAGGTTACGTCTATATGCTTTCTAATATCATGCCAGTTTTCAGTAACGAATTCTCCATATATTTCCTGAATTTGTAAATCAGTGCTTCTGAAGGATCACTCAATTCAGAAGAAACTTACTTTGTGCCCTTCACCTTTGGCTGCTTGGCCTCCTCCTCCTGCGTTTCTTTTTTCAGCTTTTTCGTTACTCTGGGAACTAGATCATCAAAAGGATTAAACAGAACCTGTAGGAAACAAGTTGAGACGTTTAATTAACATTTTTTTATTTGTTAATAATAACATCCAAAATTAAACAAAAAAAGTGTTTGAAAAGCATCAAATGAAGTTTCTGGAATCCTTTAAAGAACCTAAAGCCACCCTTGTAAAACGATTTCTGTTTTCTGCTTATGAACAGACAATAGATATGATTTATAAAATGTTTAGCCCGTAAAGAACATTTTACCAGATTAAAGGCCCCATCGGTCTCTTTTATTCTGCCAGATAAACTGTCTATTAGTGTGTGGCTGTACCCTCATACTGGACTCCCGGAAGAGCAAGCCTCCCTCCCAGAGGTGGGGCTTAATCATGCGAATCGTGTCATCACAGCACCCCCCCCCCCTCCCCACTGTATAGAAGGGGGCGTGGCCATGTTGACGCAATAGCGTTCCCACACCCTGCCACCAGAGCTCCCCTTAGAGATGTCCCCGTGGGGAGGTTTTAACTGTCTGCAACTACGTTATTATTGGAATTAACTTACATAGTACAACCAAATTTCACATCTCGTGCTCAATTGGATATTACAGTCTAAATTCCCTAACATAGATGCACACACACGCAAAGGTCCACTTTAGTCAGCAGTCTGTTAACCCAGTACATGTTTTGTGCTACCATGCTGCCCACATAAAGCTGTGAACTGCGTCCTACAAATTGCAAATAATATAAAATACATAACAAGTGCAGCACATTCAATTGCAGTTTGTATTTGTTATAGATGCAAGAATAAAAAAAAAAAGTCACGTCTTACATGGAAAAAGAACATACCTCACTGCTCTTTATCTTATGTGGATTAATAGGCCTCTCATCTTCAATGTCCACTTCAGTTAATCTTAATATATTGTATATTGTGTCTCCAGTCACCTGGAACACACAGGGCATACAGTTTAGTCTAAAGAGCACTCAGCAACAAAGGCAATAGAAAGGATACAAGTATTACTTTACAACATTCAAACAGGATATTCAGTGTACTAAGGAACATTGGAGGGCATTTATGAAAACTGGTGCGAATGACAAGACAACCACTAAAGGTTTTCAAAAATGCTCTTAGTTGCCTATTGAATTCTCAGCGATGTTTGGCTGCACGCACTACCAGGTACTGTGGTACCAAACATGGAGGATTTTCTTGCACACCTCTATGGGGTATGAGGCACAATCTGCGATGTTACATCGCCACAAAGTGTCCCTGTGACCATTCCTGAGGCACTCTGCAGCACATGGCTGAGAACTGAATCCACCAAGTAGAAGTTCATTATTTGCTCTAAAGTAACAGATGATGAGGTTGAAAAGACACAAGTCCATCAAATTGAACCTATTTTGGATCTCCTGCAATCCCTCTCTTATATTTGAAATTGATCCAGATGTAGCAACCGCCAATCTTTCTCAATCAGGTAAAATCCCTGCTGACCCAAAATTTCTGCCTGGATCCACTACTAACTTTCATTTTGTGTCCTGTTCTGTATTGACTCAATGTATTTGTACATAGTAATCATATTCCCACTTAGACGCCTCGAAAGTAAAAATGCCTAAACTAGCGAACCTTTCCTCATAACTTAATGACTCCATACCCTTTATCTATTTTGCCACCCTTTTCTGAACCCTTTCTAGTCCCAAAATCTCTTTTTTTTTTTTAGAGTGGTGCCCAGAACTGTCCAATGATTTATATAGTGGCAAAATTACACCGTCTTCCCTTGCATTTATGCCCCTTTTTATGCATGCCAACACTTTGTTGGCCCTTGCAGCTGAGGCTTGATATTGAGCACTATTGCAAAGTCTACTGTCTACAAGCACTCCCAAATCCTTTTCCATTATAGATTCCCCTAAATTTATCCCATTTAATTTACAGTTTGAGTGCTTGTTTTTGAATCCTAAGTGCATAACCTTACATTTATCTACGTTAAACTTCATCTTCCATGTGGCCGTCCAATCTTCCAGTTTATTAAAGTCCCTATGCAGAGCAACTACATCTTGCTCCGATTTTAAAAGTTTGGTGTCATCTGCAAAAATGGAAATGTTGCTCTATAAACAATCCCCAAGGTCATTAATAAACATATTAAAAAGGATTGGCCCCAGCACAGAACCTTGAGGTACAACACTTAAAACTTTTGACCAGTTAGAAAATGTTCCATTTATCACAACTCCGTTCCCTATTCTCCAACCAGTTTTTGACCGAAGTACAAATGTTGTTTCCTAGACCAAGTTCCCTTATTTTGTAAACCAACCTCTTGTGTGGCACTGTATCAAAGGCCTTTGCAAAATCTAAGTAGACCACATCAACTGTACTACCATGGTCTAAGTTCCCATTAACTTCCTATTAGAAAACTTTTCTTCTGTATTTTTCCCTTCAAAAACTGTGTCGCAGTCTATACACTTTATAGACTCCTTTACCATACTAAAAATTACCTTTCTAAAGTTTAAAGTCTAGGGGTATATTTACTAAACTGCGGGTTTGAAAAAGTGGAGATATTGCCTATAGCAACCAATCAGATTCTAGTTATCATTTTGTAGAATGCACTAAATAAATGAAAGCTAAAAATTGATTGGCTGCTATAAGCAACATCTCCACTTTTCCAAACCCGCAGTTTAGTAATTCTAGCCCCTAGTTGATCCTGTTATGATCTTTATACTGTTGCTTTTGGAAACTAATTTCAAATGAGACCATATTATGATCACTGTTTCCCAAGTGCTCCCTTACTTAAATATTTGATATTACGTCTACATTATTTGTTATTAATAGGTCCAGTATAGTCTGTTTTCTCTACTATTTGGGACATGTAATCATCTTTTACATGCTTAGAAACCCGTTTCCCCGAGCTATACCACAAGTCTCAGTACTCCAATCAATGTCTGGATAATTTAAATCCCCAATAATTAAAATTTGACCTAGTTGTGTAGCCTTTTCAATTTGCTGTAGAAGTTGGGCTTCCTCAATCATACTAATATCTGGCAGCTTACAGTATATCCTTAACAGCAACTTCCCTGAACTTTTTCCTCCACTGGATATTTCCACCCACAATGCCTCTATATTATCACCAATACTCTCATAAATATCTTCCTGCACACTTGGTTTTAACACTGGCTTAATATGAAGACTTACTCCTACCCCTCTTTTAGTTACCCTATCTCTCCTGAAGTGAGTATAGCCTCCAAGTTGACTGCCCAGTCATGTGTATCATCCCGCCATGTCTCAGTAATTCCTCTAATATCATATTGCTTGCCCATAGCTACTTGCTCTAACTCCCCCATTTTACCTGTCAGGCTTCTTGCATTTGCCATCATACACTTAAGTAACTCCACCTTTTCCTTTGCACTGGATTCATAATAAAGTTAGTGTATTTTACGTTTCCATAGGTTCATTGTATTACTATAACTATTGTTTCATATTTCAAACCAACGTATCCTCAAACTAACACTATGCAAACTATCAGTGTGTTACCATATGTATATTTTTGCAATTTTCCCCTGGGTTCTCATTCACAATTTCATGCAGTTTTGTATTTAGAAGTATAATTTTCATTTAATGGCCACGTATTAATACACAACATTGGTTGCACACGGCAATATAGTATAAAGATATTTTGCAAATATTTTGTTCTTTAGCAGATATTATTGTTGTTCAGCCCATTTTGGGGATAGTCTGTGTGTGGTTCTTTTTGCTGTTAGCCATAATATATGTTCTTTTGACAGAACACATTTTGTAATTGATACATTCAAACAATTTCTTTAAGGGTTTTATTTGTGGGTATCCAGGGTTCTACTTCATATATAATTTTTTGGTACGTTTCAGGCTCACTATTGGACAGCAATCCCATATGGCACATATTTTAATGTTAATTTAATGTTCTTATAGATTTATATATAATCAGTTACTTATGATGTCAGAACTATACTATAAAACTACTTTTACATGTTACACAGCTACTAAGATGCTGCTCATATCTAGGTGCACTGATATACTACATCAGAGAGGAGAGAACTACAGAGGTCTGTAAGTATAACTACTTCATCCTCCTCCTCCTGTTTCTGTTACCTTTAAGTCATACATTTTACATACGTGACTACTTTTCTTACCTTCCTTTCTGGGAGATACGGTGATGAGGTATGTAAAATAGATGTGGGTGCTGCTTGATGGCGCTTTCACAACATCAAGTGGGTGGAGCAAAGTGTTGTGATGACGCTAATTTCGTCTTCACTCTGCTGCCCCCTAGGGTGGGCGTGGCCTGAAGATGTCATTAGCGTCATCGCTGCGCACCCCCGCCAACCTTGCATGAAGGCAAGAGCCTTTGTGGGAGAAATGTCTAATCTCTCGAGTGTTCAGCAGTATTCACCCTAATACAGTCTCCTGGACCACCCGAAAGAAAAGGCAACTATGATATTATGTAAAGAAATGTATGGGCCAAATTCACAAAAGCGGGTGAGGGAGAAAAATAAGTACAAATGCTTGATAATTAATTTACTGCCTTGTAAGTTTTTAAGTCGTTCTTAAAAGTGTCTGTAGCTGACTAGTTACCAAAAAAACATGCCACCCCCCTCCCCCCCCCAAAAAAAACAAACCCCATTAAAATGAGTTCTTTTTTCGACCTGAGAAATTAAGATAGAATTTTTTTGTTACTCTGTGTTTATTAAAGACTTTCATTTTAAACTTTTCCCTTATCAAGTTTTAAAAACATTTCACTGCAAGTAGTAGCAGTACTTTTTTTTCAATTTCTATTACCATAAGAAAATTTTAATTCTATAATATATATCAAATAACATAGTTCACTATTTAAATTTAATTGCAAATCAATAAAGGTACACAAGAGGATGAAAAAAACCCTGTCTGTCAAACCTTTCCAAAGATGGTGTGTTTGCTATTAAGCTCATCAGCACGACCAAGTGAAAAGAAAAATTGGCTCCCATTATCATGAGGCCCAGCATTCGCCATGGCAACGAGTCCTCGTCGATTAAAGCGCAGACGTGAATGGAACTCATCCTGGAAATGAGAAAAAACAACAACATCCAGTTGAACATCGTCTTTAGGTTGTATACCATAAGCACCCTCCAGTATAATGAAAAAGGTCAGAAGGTCTAGAAAGAGCTGCATTTTAAAGAATTACATGGGCAAAAAGCAAATTAAAGAGCAATTTTGTTTAAAAAAAAAAGGTGTGTGTGTGGTGGGGAGGGGGGTTAGTGCGGTTAAAAGACTATACTCTCAGACCACATATAAAACCTGTCACTGCAAAAGTGGTTTCTAACGCATGTACAAACGCATATCAACTGCATTGCATTTATGTACACGTTTAATGTTTAAAGATCATTGTATACTATTCAACTTTGTTACCGCATGTTAGATGCATTGAAATGGAAAAGAAATGTTCAAAATAGCACAAGTTAAATGCAAGTAGAAATGCATATACCTACTGTGTCATTTGGGGCAATGATTTTTCTTTTCACATTTACATGCACATTACTGGTTTTAAAACTGCTTATTAAACACATAATTTTAAGCGCCAGGAGAGTTGAAAATCTAGGATCATTTCTCTATGAACAAAAACGTACCTGGTTGGAATCATTGATTAGACACACTCATGAATTGTACATGCTGTTCTTCCAGTTTACAAACGGTTGAACCATTTCAGCAAACCTGTCCCACTCCACCCCAACCCCCTCTCCTGAGAGTGCTGGGGTTTCAATACCCAGAGGCTGCTTTTTTATTTTAATTATTATTTAGCATTTTTCAATAATACAAAAATTCCCCCCAAGCTCGCTCTACTTCTCCCTAAGTGCACATACCTGTGCCACACATGGTTTTTACAACTAATGGACAACCTACCAGCATACCCTAAAATATTGTTTTTAGAAAACTGACATTTGATACTATGTGAACATGTCAATATATGACCTGCCCTTCCGGTCATCACCCCGTAAGCAACAAATAGTTACACAGCAGCAGACACACGCACACACCTCCACCTCCGATAGGGGTTTACCAAACTCCATACAGAGAGACAATCTATCTCCTAACAAGTCAGGTGTGGTCATTCGCCCTTCACCCCTATGTTTAATAACCCAGATTTCCCTCCTAAAAATTTCATCCTAGCATTTTCCTGGTGCAGAACCTATAAAAGTACCAGGTTGAATCATCTAAAGGTTCTTAAACTTTTTTGTGCTATGGACTCCTTAGACAGTTTGGTGAAGCCTATGGACCGCGCGCCTATCCATGTTACAATTATGATCTGAAAATATCTGATTTCTATTAATTAAAACACATGCTAAAATTCAGTTCAGGACCAGTGAAAATAAAAATGGAACTTTTTTCCCATCCAAGTTCATGGACCCCATGAAATCTATCCACAGACTCCCACAGAAAGAGGTCCGTGGTCCTCCCGTTCTAGTCTCACACTTTCTCAACTGCACAAAACATTACCAGATATTCCTAACAACTTTGACCTCACTTTATTTACAATAATTTGTAACTGAAACAAGATCTTTAAAAATGATATACTATTATCTTTCACTACCACCTACATGGTATAGTATAATGTAAGTAAAATGTTGGTGGTAGGATGAGGGACTTAAGGTGTAGGCTACTTATACCCAAAGGGACAGCTACCCCATGGTTGCACATTTCCTTGAAGTCCACTAGATAGTTGTTGACAGCCATTCCTCTACCTTAATAGCAGGTGTATGTGGAAGATTGGTTGGCTTTTTGGGTCTTAAGAGTGAATGTTTCTAATTCTTTAGCCATGCCACTAAACACCACTGAACACAGAAACAAAATGGAGTACTTAAATCATGAAATTCATACTTCTCCCTAAATGGGGTAAAGTATACAAACATTTTCAGGTAACTCAGGAAACTATTAGACAGATGGTCATGCTATAACATTTCAAGGCTGTGGAGGGGGGCAGACCTAAACTCCTCTTTTCAGCTACTTTTTTTGACCATCGCCTTAAATTGGCTTCAGACTACCCACTATATTGGAGAGGTTGTCTTCTATAGATATGATAAGGCTTCATAAATAAATTTTGTTCAAACAAGGATGTTTTCTTTGAATGAGCCACATTAAGGCCATTGGACTCTTTCACTGAGGAGGTCCATTTGTAAAATGTGTGGAATGGGAACGTGGCCTGGTGGAGCATGGAGTGAGACGCGTGCGCTTCTGCTCCCCAGCCTAAATATACGATTAGCCATCCTGCTGCTTCGTAAAATTCTTGCATTTGCTATGGTTTTGTGGTGGAGTGATCCCTGCTTCTACCGGTCAAGACCATTATTATTATTATTATCTTTGACTTATAAGGCGCCACAAAGGGTCCGCAGCGCCGTACATTACATATACAGAAAACAGAACCAAGACACAACATGATACAAAAATATATACAGACATAGGTGACAGGGTAAAGCAAATCAGATTATTTCTGGGACAGATAGTTAAAGGGATGGTAGAAATCAGCGAGAAGAAGGCCGAAGCTTAAGAAAACAGGGAAAACAGGGCTAGCAAAGCAGGCTAAGAGGTACAGAGGGTGATGGAGTAGTAGAAGGAGCACACAAGGAAAGAGGGACCATGGTAGTGCTGGCAGTTCGGGGCACTCTGATACCTGCATTTGCCTCTGGAGCTAGACTGGGTCTGTTTCGGCGGTGACGGAGGTGCTTCGGTCCCTGCATCTAGTACAGCCGTGTATACTTAAAGTGGAACGGAGATCTACTTACCTGTCCACTTGTTTTCTGCGGGTGAAGTATCGAGGAGTTGTTTGGTTGCCAGTGACACGGAGGACAGTGAGAGCAGGGATATCCGAGTCTTCCCGCCACTGGATGAGCCATAGCGCCATCTTGTGAGGTGACTGCAGAGGATGGGGCAGTATATGGAGATCTGGGGCTGGATGTGAGGCGCTGGTTGCTGGACTACTCATCCTGCTATAGCTTTGCTGTGGATCATTTAGTGAAAACAGAAGTCTTTTGCAGCAGTATTGATTTATACAGGGGCAGCTCTCCTGGCCTCACTGTCTAAATGGATCTTTGGAATCTATTGTATCACACTTTCTCTCTGAATTCCCCCTATTTGGGTGCCATCTATATAGCACAACACTTTCTTGCCCTCTAACTGCATTTGTTGTGTTCTATTGTGTGACCTGTGAGTACTGGCTGTGTGTACTTCTGCGGTCTGGATACCCTTTCTGAAGGTTGCATCTGCGTCAAGAATCACCTGTATATCACCTAATATTGTTTTTTATTGATATCTATATATAGAGGTGTTGCCATGGGTAAGCACTCTCCAACTTCTACTGCAGCTAGTAGACTGGAGAAATATGCACGCTCCAGCTAAGCTACAGCCTCGGGAGGGACTCCTGTACTGGAGTCACAGATATCTCAGTCCTCCAGGGATACAACATTGCCGGCGGATGCTGGTGCTACCCTGCAGGAGGTCTTGAAAGCTATTACTGCCTCTGATAAGAAGGTAACTGACAAGATTGGAAAGGTGCAGGCTGACTTGTCGTTGATGAGGCAGGATTTTCAGAAGATCCGGGAGCGGGTTGCGGAGACTGAGGCGTGTATATCCATTCTTGAGGACACCAGAACTCCTCGACCTCATAGGATCGCTGGTCTGGAGGCTCAGATGGTTTCGGTTAAACAAAAGATGTCAGACATGGAGGGCCGCCTCAGATGCAGTAATATCTGAATGGTGGGTCTTCCTGAGAAGGCAGAGGGAGATGCTCCTGAAACCTTCTTGGAGAACTGGATCGTCCAGACATTTGCCAGAGAGGAGTTCACGGACCAGTTTTTGGTGGAGAGGGCACATCGTATTCGCACGCAGAGGCTGTCTCCTGGTGCACCGTCGTGTACATTCATCACCAAAGTGCTGCATTGTAAAGATCGGGATGCTATTCTTCGCTTGGCTCGGCTTAAGGGTCCCTTAATGTATCAAAACCAAAGAGTGGCGGAGTTTCCGGATTTTTCAGTGGATGTGCACAAAAGCAGAGCTTGGTTCATACAGGTGATGCTGCGCCTTCGTGAGATGCAGTTGCCATATGCTATGCTTTTCCGGCCAGACTGCGGATGGTTGCTGATAGAACTACCCTTTGAATCACCCAATGAGGCAACTTCCTGGCTGGATAGAAGAGCACCTAGAGACCTTCGCCCAGACTGATGATACTCCTGGTGATGTATTGGCTTTTTGCAATGAACTGTTTTCAATGTTTTACTTTTCTGGGTTTATGGACTGCTGTGTGATTCTTGCAGTCACAATGTTAAAGATGACTTTCTAGTATATATCATATTGTTTTATGATTGCATAAGTTTTTTTTCCCATTTTTTCCCATCTAAATGAACAGACACTATTTTGCTATTCAAGAGTGGGTAAAAATCCTGAGAATATATGTCTAATATTCTCTGATAGGCTTTATTTACTGACCATTTACAGACCGGATGGTTGTGGGGAACTGGAGGAGTAGTAGAGTGGATATATTGGCTGGGGACCCCCTTGTTTAAAGGCCATGGTCTATTCTCCTCCTATAGTGTATATTAGCGTTTCCATACATACATAGGGATTGCTGTATAGATTGTTTGAGGGGATGGACTATAGATATAGTGGGTTTCAGGTATATCTAAGTTGGGGGTGGATTTACAGAGAGGGGGGTGGTTGGGATAAGGTAGGGAGGTTTAGGGTTACAACAGTTCAATGCAGTGTCATGTTGTTCTTGTATGCAAGTACTGTCAAATATCAAAATTCATGGATTCTATGTCTATTACTGTGGCTGTCTAGTGGCTGGGTGTCTGCCTGGGATGGGTATTATGCAGCATTATCCTATGTGTATTCTCTAGTGTTATGGCAAATCGGAAGCGGAGTAGGGGTTCTGTAAAGTTTCTGACCTGGAATGTTCGTGGCCTAAATTACAAAATCAAAAGGTCTCTGGTTATGTCTTAACTAAAGAAATATGATGCGAATGTTATATGTCTTACTGAGACTCATTTAGTGGGTGGTAGACTTCTGGCCCTTAAGAAACCATGGGTTGGATGGGCTTACCATGCTACTCACATCTGTCATTCCAGGGGGGTGCCTCTCATTATGAGTTAATTTTGTTCTGGAGGCGGTGGAACGCGGCCCATTGGGTAGATTTGTTTTTTTAAAGGGACATTTTTGACTCTACTCGTATAAATCTGATGGCTGTGTATATCCCGCCCCCTTACAACAGTGAGCTCTTGAGGAAATGTAGTGATTTTATTTCTTTGTCTCCGGATACTCCTGTGATTTGCTGCAGTGATTTTAATGCTGTGCTGGATCCTGCTATAGATAGGTGGAAGGAGTCGGGGGATTGCTCGCATGTTAGAAAGTCTAAATTTGCTGGTCTGGTAGGTGAAATGGGTCTGGTGGATGTGTGGCGTCTGAAGCACCCGGCAGAAGTTTGTTTCTCCTGGTTTTCTACCTCTCATTATGCATTTTCTCTAATTGATTTGGGACTTCTTTCTGAGAGATTAGTGCCGGCTGCTGTGGACGCTACATATTTCCCTAGGGGGATCTCGGATCATTCTCCTTTATTATTAACTTTGAATTTTAGTGCTCCCGGGGACAGATTTTTGGAAACTCAATCCCTTTTGGTTGACTTTGTTGAAGGATGGGGACACTCTGGAATCTCAGTGGGAGAGCTATTTTGACACAAATGCGCCTACGGCTGCCCCACCTCTTGTTTGGGATACCTTCAAGGCCTTTTTGAGGGGATCCTTGATTACTAGTATTAACTCTTTTAAAAAGGAGTCCAGATTGCGCGGGCACAGACTGGAGGAAAAGGCCTCGCAGTTGGAGGAGGTGTATCTTTCTTCTCATATGGCAGCCGACAGGCATGCCTGGCTGGTGACGCAGCGGGAGTGGGCAGATTACATTTTGGATAAATCTAGAAGTAAATTTCTGTTCGCTAGACACACTCAATATTTTGAAGCAGAAAAGTGTGGTAGATTTCTGACATACCTGGCTAGATCTAAGAGGGCGATGACTGTGGTGGCAGGGATTACGGATGTTTCGGGTGTTGTACATACTGTGACTGAGGAGATTAATGAGGTTTTTTTATGCTTACTTTAAAGATGCGTATGCATATAGGGCTGAATATGATATTCTGACCTGGACTCATACCTGGCGACTGTTTCTTTGCCTGAACTGAGTGCGAATGGAGAGTTTGGACTTGCCCGTCTCTGATGAGGAGATTGCAGCAGCAATCTCTTCCTTTCCTAATGGTAGGGCTCCGAGTATAGATGGGATTCCTATTGAACTATATAAAAAAAAATATGGGGTTCTTTGTTCCTCATTTGCAAGAAATATTTACGAGCCTTAGAGAGTTGAGTTATGTGTTTCCCTGTCTATGTCGGAGGTTCTTATAGTCCTTATTCCTAAGGCGGGTAAGGACCCCCCCCACTTCCGGACTCATACAGACCCATTTCCCTGATGACAACGGATATTAAAATACTGTCCAAAATGTTGGCGTTGCGTCTGAATCAGGTAATTGGCGAGATTGTGCATTCTGACCAGACTGGTTTTATACTGGGAAAGTCAACGGCTATAAATTTGCGCAGACTTTTTTGTCAGCTGCAGTTACCCCACCCGGTGGAGGAGGAGGCGGTGGTGGTGTCGTTAGATGCAGCTAGGGCCTTTGACTACGCGGAGTGGAGGTATTTATGGGCGGTATTAGTGAAATTTGGTTTTGGGCCGGGTTTTATCCAGTGGGTGCGATTGTTGTGTGAATGGCTTTGTGTCCCGTCAGTTTACCCTTGGCAGAGGCACGAGACAGGGCTGCCCTCTGTCTCCCACCGTCTTTGCACTGGCCATAGAGCCACTGGCCTGTGTTGTTAGGGCACAATCAGATATTAGTGGATTGACCGTGGGTTGCAGAATGGACACGATTGCCCTTTGCGTAGATGATATGTTGCTTTTTTTTGTCTTATCCATACCTGCATTGCTTAAGGTGGTTACGGTTTTTGGTTTTTATTCAGGACTTTTAATCAACTGGGATAAGTCTAGTGTGACTCCGGTAAAGGGACTCTGCCAGACGGGGCGAGTCTTGCAGACTCCTCTAAGATGGACTCCTACTTTTAAATATCTGGGTATTTGGATTTCTAATGACGCGAGTCAATATATTCAGTGCAATCTTCAGCCTCAGATTGAGTATCTTAAAGGCAGGGTTCAGGCATGGAAGCAGTTACCATTGATGGTCCAGGATAGAATTAACTTCGTTAAAATGATCCTCCATCCAAAATTTTTGTATGTGTTGAAGCAGTCGCCGATCTACATTCCACAGAGTGTATTCCGCTCTATTGATCGTCTCATATCCTCTTTGGTGTGGACGGACAAGAGAGTCTGTGTCAAACTGGCTACTTTGTGTTGCTCACGGCGGTCGGGGGGTCTGGCTCTGCCAAATCTGCGGCTTTATTATTTTGCCTCCCAGTTGGCGCATATTGGTGTGTGGCTGCGATCTCGGATGGGTTCGGACCTCCATGACCTTCTGGTTTCTATGACAGGGTCTAGGCTTGTGCGGGAGCAGTTCCTCTTAGCTGGCAGGAATTCTGATGGTGATCCCCACCTGGTGACTCAGGCCTTGAGGGTGTGGCGGATTTCGCTTCAGACTGTTAATGAGTCAGCTTATGACCCATGCACTCTGCTTTGGGATAATCTGGACTTTGGTGAACTTATGAAGATGGGAGGGGCTGCGGCTTGGCGTACCTGTAATTTTATGCATATTGGCCAACTGTATGTGAATGGAATATCATGCTCTTTTGAACAGTTACGGGGAACATACAAATTGCCTAGGAGTCATTTCTTCAGATATTTGCAATTGAGGGTGCAATTGTCGAGATTGGGCTTGAGGTACCAAGTTTCGTCCATCTATTCAATCCTGTTGGGAGGAGTTAGTGTGTGTGGTCTGCCAGATCTACGACGCTTATGAGAACTTGATTTGGGGGAAATTAATGGTAAAACCTGGGATACCATTTTGAGCAGTCCGTGTCAGGTCACTGCTTCTGTTAGATTCCGTTAGGTCCAGTTTTTTCCTTTACATAGAGCATACTTGACTCCCCTTCGGCTTTCCAAATTTAGTGGGGGACAATTGGTTCTGTGTCCTAAGTGTAGGAGCATGAGGGGGGACTTTTGGCACATGCTTTGGAACTGCCCATTGGTGTCGTCTTTCTGGAAGGAGGTGGGTGACTTTATAAAGCGACTGGAGGTGGGAGTGTATACCATCACACCAAGATTGTGCATATTCGGTTTGGGTCTGGCCAGGAATACTCAAATTAATTTGATTGTTTGTTACCACCCTACTTATGTTTGCAATGGTGGTCATTGCGAGGAAGTGGATGGCCCCAGAGGGTCCGGCCTTGAAGGACTGACTGGGTAGATTTGGTCAATGACACAGTTGGACACGAGCGATTCATGTATACAAGTAGAAATTTGCTTGACAAATATGAGAAGATCTAGTATAGATGGATAATATTTCCCTATGTTACAAAGGGTTTGAGGGAGGTGGATCTCTCGAGTGAGTTACGTCCGGGGCGGGCACCCTGCCACTGTTATTATTAACACTGTTGTTATTAATACTGTTGTTATTAACGCTGTTAATGATTCTGTTATTTAATACCTCATTGCGTGCCAAATGTGGATGGATTGTGTGAGGAGATTATTCAGGTTTTGCATGTTAGCTACCGATATACTGTGGTATTCTTTTAATATGCCTAAAGTTAGATCCTAACTTGTGTATATTGGCTGAAGTATGAGATATATTGATAATATCTGCATGAACTTATGATGTTACTATTACCCCTGTGTGGGTTTAGTTTTCTTAGTTTTAAGTCTACTGTGATGGGCTATTTTATGTTTGGTTTGAAAAAAAAATAAAAAATATTGCAATAAAAAAATTTCTGATTAAAAAAAAAATAAAACATAATATGTGTGGAATATTGTATCAGAGTTCAGGTTCCGCTGCTGTTAATTTGTTAATGTTTATTATTTTTTTCTTGCTCCTTAACTCCACACTGCTTCCAATATTCCCCTTCCCACCTGCCATACCTGCTCTGCCACCCCTTTCCCTTCAAGTTAGATTGATTTATAAATTATAAATAAATAAATACGTCAAAACAAAAATTACCCTATAGCCTAGGTTCCCAAACTGTGCGCCGCGGCTCCCAGGGGTGCCACGGCGCTGTCACAGGGGTGCCGTGGACAGGAAGAGGAAAAAAATAACAAACAAAAAAAAAAAAACTTACCAATCCGGCGTCGCCCGGGATCCAGCATTCTCCTCCCTCCTCACTGAATGTTGGGCGTGATGACGTCACGCCCAACATTACATTTTTTTTTGTTTGTTTTCTTTTTTCCTCTTCCTGGCCATGGCGGGATACAGAGGGGGCAGAGCAAGGGGGCAGAGGGGGCACAGCGAGGATGCAGAGGGGGCACAGCTTGGATGCAAAGGAGGCAGAGCAAGGATGCAGAGGGGGCATAGCGAGGATGCAGAGGGGGCAGAGTGAGTGGATGCAGGGGGCGCAGAGTGAGTGGATGCAGGGGGCGCAGAATGAGTGGATGCAGAGGGGGCACAGAGAGTGTGGATGCAGAGGGGGCACAGAGAGTGTGGTTGCAGAGGGGGCACAGAGTGTGGATGCAGAGGGGGCACAGAGAGTTTGGATTCAGAGGGGCAGAGTTTGGAGATGATGCAGGGGGGCACAGTGTGTGTGTGTGTGTGTGTGTGTGTGTGTGTGTGTGTGTGTGTGTGTGTGTGTGTGTGTGTGTGTGTGTGTGTGTGTGTGTGGAGATGATGCGGGGGCACAGAGTGAGTTAGCTGTAAATTATTTTTTGACAGAAATATAATTGAAAAAATATATAAAAATATTATTGTCCCTTGGATTTATGTGTATTTTTGCATACAACTAAATAAGTATTTCTGTCCTGACCTAAATACTTATTACGTTTTTTGATCCAACTACTTATAAAATGGGACTGCTCTGTAATTATTTTGGAGGGGTGCCTTGATAAAATTATGGAGACTCTAAGGGTGCCACGACCTGCAAAAGTTTGGGAACCACTGCCCTATAGCACAAAATGGGAAAACTAACCCAAGAGAAACTACTCCAACTGTAGTATATAAATAATTACATCAGACATATGCTTCAATCTTCCCCACTATGCTTGGAGCAAAACACTTACTTTCAGCAGAAAGCGGAAATGTAACAAAACAAAAAACAAACATAAGGCACCCAAATCCACAAAATAAACTTGGTTGGTAATTTTACGTAACTTATATATTCTTAAAAACAATAAAAAAGTTTGTGGATAAAAAAAATAAATAAAATTACCAGTCATAATTTATTTTACAGATCTTGAGCTAGATCATATATGTAGCATACCATAAGCTATTCTGACATAACATTGTCAACATAACATGAAAACTGAGGATCTTTTTTGGTGTCAAGATTCTCTTGCAAAACTTTCTTTCTTTCGTTCTTTTAACCTCACCCCATCAAATTTTCTTCAGCAGGAAATGTAACCAATTGCAGACCTACACCAACCATTTAAAACGCAGTATTTGGCGGTTTTCTTTAGGATGTATAAAGAGTTCTTGGCATTCCCTTTCCTATCTGTACTACCATGGACAAACAAAAACACTTTTTTTATTTTAGACAAAGTCTACTTTACAAGCTGAAGGTGCACCACTCACTTCTACATAGAGAGAGTTTACAAATTCTGGTTCTGTATACATATAGGGTATTTATATTGCCATGCAGCTGGATTAATCAAGCGCTGTCTTATTTCTTCTCATTATTTTGTAAAAAACATTGTTCATGTTCATTGTGCATCATGTTGTCTTACCAGCTGTATTTCATGCCTATTTAAGGCCTTTACGGTTGTGGCTCACAAGCCAGTGTTTGCCAGATGTAAGCCCCTATACCCGGGAGGTTAGTGCATCTGATTTTAAGATTTTAAGCCACGTAATTACTGTGGGCACCTAACTTTTGGGAATATCTAATGATGTCAATGAATGCATACAATTCTAAAACCTTAAAATTGTCTGCAGGCTCCTAGATTTGAATGACTGATTGCTACATTCTAAACTAAATTTGCCAACAACAGGGGTAAGCAGTTGTCTGAGCTCAAGGATTGGGAACTTTTAAAGGTCATACTGCCCACAAGTAGCCTCACTGAAATAGAGAAACTGTGCAACCTTAAAAAATATGGGGAAGGACATATATATATATATATATATATATATATATATATATACACATATATATATATATATATATACATACACACACATATCGATATAATGTATTACTATGGAGGTTTGGAACAGCACAGCTTCAATTCTTAATACGGACACAGGTCCCGCGCTAGGCTCACTCCCTGCAAGCAAATAAACATATCACAGCTGTAGATACAACGGGTAATACTAAACCCCCACTGACAATAAACAAAAAGAACAGCTTGAAATGTAGCTTGTGGAGAGTAAAAATAATTGCATTCGAGTAATTTAAGATAAAAATATTATCTTACAATGGCAGAATACAAATGACATCCGCTAACGAAGAACAGTTCAAAACAACAAATTGATTTAGTAACTAAATACAATAAATACTAAACATCAATTATAGAAAATAAACAATACTACTAATTTGTTACACTATTTTGTCTGTTATGTAGCTAGTGGAGAGCTTTACTCTCCACGAGCTACATAACAGACAAAATAGTTACATTATATCAATATCTGCATCATCTGACCCATCACCCTTATTTAATACTAAACATATATACAGACAATAGCCATCTTGTGCTTACGGATGTGTTATACCGCTTTCATACTGCCGCCAGGCAATATCCCAGGTTTTTCAAGCCGGGTTTTTGCTGGGGCTCGGAGCGTCCCAGCTCAGAAACACCATTCATACTGCACCTCGGACCCGGGAATTTCCCGGGTTGACCCCATTCATACTGCACAAGTCTGTGCCCTGGCAATTTGTGGGAGTCATCACCAGAGCTGTTTTCATTGGCTGAAAAATGGTGAGGTCATTGAAAGGTGACTGGTTTTTTGACGCATAAAGATGATGCAAAAGTGGGTGGTGATTTGATCTGCACTCCACCATCCACCATTTCTCCTAAACTCCTTCTCGAATCTTCCACGGGCTCCCACCGATGACGACATCCTCCAGAGACAGGCAGACAGCCAATCAGCTTGTTTTCTGTGCAACCGGGTTGAAAAACCCGGGTTGCACCATTCATAGTGCAGGCAACCCGGGTCCGACCCGGGAATTACCCCTCGATAAATACGGGTTGAAGACCCGGGTTTTTAGACTTGTACCATTCATACTGCACCAAGACCCGGGTCGTTTGAGCTCGCCCCAGCAAAAACCCGGGATTTTGGTGCAGTATGAATGGGGTATTATTTGTAACGAGCAATTTCACATTTCTTATCACGGAAATCACTTTTCAAAAAGTAAATGAAAATCCATTACAATATAATATACTTTGTACCCCCTCCCATGTGAGGAGCAAGATCGGTCACTATGTAGTGGATGGAGTGTTGCATCCACCGACCAACAATATTACATCAAATTATCCAGCAGGTGGAAGAGAGAAGGACTTGCATGTTTCCATTGTAGGGAATACCTTCTCGCTACCCACCAATTATTATTTATCATAATGCAGTTCTATGGGATAACAAGACAAAGGAAAGAAAAAGTTGGAAACAGCAGAGACTTGCCTGCCCCTCGCTCACTGTAACACTGCGGTAGTTGTACAAAATAGCTGCAGATATACAAAACCCTGACACTCACATCCAAACAATAACAAGCAGGCCAGCCTCCTTCTCTGGGTATTTCCAGGGAAATATACGCCCCCTCCCTCTATTTTAAGTCAGTATTTCTGTAACTGTCACTTCGACTTCTTAGATTACATGCTATTAGGATAAAACAAATACAGCTTCTAGCTGCATATGAATGTCAATCTATGTATGCCTCTCTATTCAGCTGCTCCCACTTATATAAATATATACATATCCTTTGTTCGGTTCCAACATTTATTTCAATAACAGGAATTATTTAGCTATATTTTCTGAAGGGTGGAAGGACATAAATCATGCATCTTAATGTGTATTATAAGGGTTTACTAGTATACATTGTTGTGTCAAATGTAAAATGTATAATATTATAATAGTCACAAAAATATAGGCATTGTTGTCTACTCTCCCGGAATGTCCGGGAGATTGACAAATTTCCAGGAGTTCTACCGGATTCCCGGGAGAGCAGGGCAACATCCCTCGCCCTGCACACTTCCTTAGTGAAGTGAGTGGGGGCTGGGCTTAGTGACACGATTCACAGTAAATTGCGTCTTCCTAGTCCCACCCCCTACTGTATTAGGCTGAAAATGGTGTTTACCAGAGGGGCGGGGTCTAATGAGGCGGTTCTCGTGGTCATGCCCCTAGGACAGGGCAGCGAGATCTCCCCTCCCGGAGGGAGATCTTAAATAGGTCAATATTTGAAGACTTTGTAAGAAAAGTCAAGTAAAGATCTTGGATGGTAATTTTCGGTCACTGATAATTTCTTCACCTTATTGCTAAGATTACCAACAGAGTAGCGTACATTATTATATTGGATGCACAATCATATAACACCAATACAAAGACAATATGTACTAAGCGTGGTCCTTAAAACAGTGATGGGTAACAGACAACCCTTTGGACTCATGCAGTACTCTGAGCCTTCACCCTCGGCCCCCAGTTCATTCCTGGATTATTGTCAGATCTGTTTGTTATAGCTGGTAACACTTGTTTAAGTGTCTGCTGATATGTTATTACAGATAGGTCTCTCTTTATTTGATTAAATGTATTGTTTTAAATTATTACTTTATTAAAGGTAATGTGCTGCCCTTTTAAAGGTTAGAGGGCAGCACAGTGCTGCGCCACCGAAGTGTTTCAAAGATCTAAAATAATCTTGCAGAAATACACACATGTAACCCAAAAAAATGTAATCATAACCTACAGACAAGCCTTTGAACCAATATTCATGAGAATGCACAATGGACATAACTGAAGCATAAGGCCCATGCTATTTAACCCCTTAATGATGGGAACATTTTGTATCTCAATGACCAAACCCATTTTCATGTATTTGTGATACGAAAGAGAAACAAGAGCAATAACCTTTTTATTTTTCACTTTGTCTAAGCACATTTTGTTTTTTTCCAGGACAAAACTGGATTTTTACTTAAATAGGTTTTATTTAATTTAATTGTAATATATATATGGAAACATAGGAAAACACATGAAAAAAACCCCCACACTTTTCTGAGATTCCTGCAAAGGCTCCATTCACCCCTTTAATTTACCATTTTACGAACATATATATTTTTCCCATGTAGAGGGATAACGCATACGTACTGTTACAAAATATTGTATATATGTTTATAATCAGAAGAAACGGAATAAAATGTATTTATTTTACTTAATATAATTATTAGTTTTAATTGTCTTTAACAAGGAGGACTTTCAAGAGTCACAGGAGATTCCAGTTGTCAGCCCTTATAGGTCCAATAGAACTGGATTTAACATTAACTGGCATGTCAGCTACTATTAAATCTATTAGTGTAGACCTGATCCGATCTCCTATTTTACCTAGCCTGCCTAACAATAGGAGGATGTCCAGAACTGCATTAGAACCATACAGCACTCAGTTTGAACACTATATGTAGTGATTGTTGGGCCAGCAAGCAGTCAAAATAGTTCTAGCCCCAAAGACTGTCCCAAGGTTGTCAATGAAAGCGAGGGTACAACAGTAACAGTGCTCTCAGGAGAGCGTAGCTGTCATTTTTAATAGACATTTATAAAAGGATGTGGACTCTCTAGAATGGCTGTTTATAAGTGACCCATAGGTGTTTAGAGGTTAATGAAGTCACAACTTTGGTACTATAATTAGAGAAGTCTTACCCTAAATGGTTTTCCATATATTGATTCTCCTCCTGTACCAGTACCTGTGGGATCACCCCCCTGAACTATGAAATCAGGTACAACTCTGTGAAATATTGTATTATCGTAATACCCTAAAAGAAAAAGAAACATCAAAATTGAATTAATGACACAAAATATTTAAGCAGTTTACTTTGTAAACTAGTATCATGCAAGAACAACATTTATACTATTAAACACATTACTAATGGATTACTAACTTTTTCTGAAAGATTGTAGAATTTTCAGAAATACCTTCCAATTGTATGTGTCGAGGACAGTAAAGACTAACCAGCCCCAAAGTTCTATTAGCAGGACAGGGATGTTGGCTAAACATTCTATTTTGGGTGGAGCTAACCTTCAATATCAACAAGTGGGGATTGTTTTATTTTTATTTTCTTGCCATTAGGGGGCAAAAGGTCTGACCCATGTCTCCCATGAATCATAGTAGTGTTAAATCCATAAATAAGTGATTTAATGAGCAGGGTCCTCCTACCTCTCTGTCTGTCTGTATTACCCAGTTTTGTTTTACAATTCTTTGTTCCAGATTTTAAATCGTTACGGAATTTGCTGGTGCTATATAAATAAATGCTGATGATGATTTAATGCTACCGAGTTGCAAGGATAAAATCATCCTTGTCACGATAATGACCTTTAGAAGAAGCTTTCAAAAACAGTCACGGAATTCTGGAGTAACGGGTCATCACGTTCCCATAACGGAGAGGCCCAGGTTAGGGCTTGGCCTGCAAGAAGAGAAATTATATAGGCCACCTCAATCCTGTCTGAAAAAAAGCTTTCAGGTACGAGTTCAAACTGTATGGCACACAGATTAAGGAACCCGCGGCATTTCTTCGGGTCACCATCATATTTTTCTGGAGGTGGTATACGCAACCCTCGGGAGCTTGTGGAAGCGATAGAGCTGGCGGAGGCAGAGAAAGCAGGGGCAGCTTCAATTCCAGAGGGAGCCACTGAACTTGCGGGTAGTGACCCTTGAAAGGTGTCCAGGCGGGAGAACACACCCCGGATGCACTGTAGCAGTTGGGCGTGATTGGCGTCTTGCTGGTCCACACATTGGGCCAAATGTAACAGAAGGTCCCGGGCCGAAGATTCATCCTGTGTACTCATGGCCAGAGTATACTGTCACGATGACGACCTTTAGAGGATGCCAGTGCCTGATATTGACGCAACTAACCTGGGAGGCGAAGAGTCTAACGCACCCTCGGTATTCACCACAGGGACCCCGCAAGGAGGTATGGGCTTAGCTGCGTGAGGTGCGCAGGTCGCGGTTCTCCCAGTTAGTTATCAGAGCAGCGGTAAGTGATAAGAAAATCCCTGGATAAATTGGCAGTAATAATTTGTGAAACCGATGAAGCGCTGAGTAGCTTTTAACCCTGCCGGCTGGAGCCAGTCAAGGATGGCCTTCACTTTATCAGGGTCCATTTGGAGACTGGATCCAGACACAATGTATCCTAGAAAGGGTACCTGGAATTGATGAAATAAGCATTTCTCCATCTTGCAATATAAGTGATTCTCCCTTAAGCGATGAAGCACCTCTTTCACATAGAGATGATGAGAAGAAAAGTCCTGAGAAAATATTAAAATATAGTCTAAATAGACCAATACGGACCGATACAATAAATCCCGGAAAACTTCATTGACAAATTCTTGAAATACGGCTGGGGTGTTACACAGCCTAAATGGCATTACAAGGTACTCGTAGTGGCCATCTCTGGTGTTCAACGCAGTGTTCCATTCATCCCCCTTCCTATTCCTGATTAGATTGTAGGCACCTCTAAAAGGTCCAATTTTGTGAAGATTTGGGATCCACGGCTACAGTCAAACAATTCAGGGATGAAGGGAAGGAGGTACCGGTTTTTGAACGTGATTGCATTGAGCTTGCGATAGTCAATAAATGGTCTGAGGGACCAATCTTTCTTCTTAACAAGAAAAAACCCTGCACCAGCGGGAGAGAAAGATTTGCGAATAAATCTTCGTTTGAGGTTCTTTGAAACGTAATCTGATACAGCTTGATTCTCTGGTACAGATAGAGGAAAAACCCTGCCCCGAGGGATGCTTTTGCCTGGCACCAGATCAATGGGGCAGTCCCAAGGGCGATGAGTAGGTAGTGATTCCACACTAGGAATTCAGAGTAGACCTTGGGAAGGATATCACAGGAGGAGGTTACCCGGGAAGAAATGACTTGTTTTCCGCGAATGACAGGTGACAGATAGCGAGATTTACAAGAGGAGCCCCAGGAGGTAACCTGAGCCTGCTGCCAGTCAAATTGAGGAGAGTGTGTCCTTAGCCAAGGTAGACCCAGAATAATAGGGTTAATGGATTGCAGGAGAACCAGGAATTTAATCCACTCTGAATGGAGAGCTCCTACAATCAGCCGAACAGGAACGGTGAGGAAGGCGATAGAGCCATTATAGACTCGGTTTCCATCTACTGTGGTGAGCGACATAGGCTGAGGCAAATGTGTAGTACCTAAACGGAGTTGCAAGACCAAACTGGAGGATATGAAGTTCCCCGCGCATCCCAAGTCCACAAAGGCAGACAGAGGTTGAGGATCATCAGAGGACAAAAGAAAAATGGGCATGAGAAATTCGGATTCTTTTTGGGAGCAGGGGGAAGAGGACTGGGATCCTAGGCTGACCTCCCTGCAATCGCCTAGGAGGTGACGTTTCCCGGTCTCTTAAGACATACGGAGAGAAGATGTCCGGGATCTCCACAGTAGAGACATAACCGATTCTTCAGACATCCGTCTCTTTCTTCAGAAGATAGACGTGAATGACCAGTTTGCATTGGGTTCTCCAAAGGAAGAGCAGGAGACTGAAATTGAGGTGCCAGACGCGGAATAGATCGACGACCACGTTCTCGTGTGCGTTCTCGGTGGCGGATATCCACTTTGATACACAGGGAGATTAAATCATCCAATCTAGAAGGCAGGTCCGTGATGCTTAGTCATCTTTTATTCTGTCATTCAAGCCTTGCCAGAAGGTAGCGGTAAGTGCCTCATCATTCCAGCGAAGCTCAGATGCTAGTGTCCGGAATTGGACCGCGTACTGACCAGCAGAGAGAGTTCCTTGCCGGAGGTTCAAGAGACCAGAGGAAGCAGAAGACAGGCGTCCAGGTTAGTCAGACACACTGCGAAAGCTTTCAAAAACAGTCACGGAATTCTGGAGTAATGGGTCGTCACGTTCCCATAACGGAGAAGCCCAGGCTAGGGCTTGGCCTGCAAGAAGAGAAATTATATAGGCCACCTCAATCCTGTCTGAAAAAAAGCTTTCAGGTACGAGTTCAAACTGTATGGCACACAGATTAAGGAACCCGCGGCATTTCTTCGGGTCACCATCATATTTTTCTGGAGGTGGTATACGCAACCCTCGGGAGCTTGTGGAAGCGATAGAGCTGGCGGAGGCAGAGAAAGCAGGGGCAGCTTCAATTCCAGAGGGAGCCACTGAACTTGCGGGTAGTGACCCTTGAAAGGTGTCCAGGCGGGAGAACACACCCCGGATGCACTGTAGCAGTTGGGCGTGATTGGCGTCTTGCTGGTCCACACATTGGGCCAAATGTAACAGAAGGTAGCGGGCCGAAGATTCATCCTGTGTACTCATGGCCAGAGTATACCGTCACGATAATGACCTTTAGAGGATGCCAGTGCCTGATATTGACGCAACTAATCTGGGAGGCGCGGAGTCTAACGCACCCCCTGTATTCACCAGGGACCCCCGCAAGGAGGTATGGACTTGGCTGCGTAAGATGCGCAGGTCGCGGTCCTCCCAGTTAGTAATCAGGACAGCAGGAGAGACAGGAATGGTTGTGCAGTCCGGGTCTAAAAGCCAAACGTTGGTGCAGTACAAAAGGGTGATCCAAAGGAGATGTCAGAAGCAAGCCAAAGGTCAAATACCGAGAAACAATAGAGCCAAATCGCAGGGCAGAGAATAGTCAGGAACGAAGACAAGGTGTCAGGAACCAAAGAACAATATACAGGGGGAAGCAGGGAACAGAACCCTGGTGAAACCAATACTCTGGCACCAGACTCATGGAGGGAGGTGTCCAAAATGCCTAGTGGTGGCCCCCGATTGGTGTCAGTGGATTTTGGCGGTCAGATGCACCTGACCACTGATAAACAGGGGGAAGAAGTGTCCCGTTGCACGCGGTTTTACTGCACATGCAGCGAAAAACCTGGACGTCTGTCCTGTTGCTAGGCAACGAGACGCGAGCCGGCCAGGGAGACAGGCGTCCGTCCCCGACACCTAGGAACAATACGGGGACGGCGCCTGACAATCCTCCATTGTCTCTCCCAGCTCATACTGTATATGTCTTATCAGGCATCACTGATAACACATATATAGGTATGGAAGGCAAGTGACTAATAGAGTGCATATATTGCATAGGGAATAGTTTTAACAACAACAAAACCACAATCAAATACATGCACTTTATTAGGAGGTTTGTTCTATGTGTGTGTGGGCCATAATAACAAAATGTCTAAATGAAGATCGATCCGGTGGAGTGGTCAGGAAGGATTTTGGTTCTAGTACATGAATCAGGTTGCCCCATGGTCACCAAAGATTTCAATTGCAGTTAATGTCAACGATCTACAACATTGGCCCCATTGGCTGTTGCATTTGGTTTCACATAAATGGTAGACACATAAGTGTAGAGTTGCCACCAACAACAAACCTACAGGGTTACAGGGCCACAACATATAAAACAACAATACATTGTATAACAGCGTTCCTCTTTTTAGTTTGTCTTCATCTCCTGATCTTGAAGAACTACCTTAATTGTCAGTATTGTCTAAACAATGCTTACACTGCACTGAGCCATACTGGCTTATTAAGCATGTAAACAAGATCCACTTCCATTGAAACATAAAATAACATAGCCTAATTTCCTGCTGCAATAAATCCAAGTGAGTGTGCAGTTAAATTAAAAGGTGGGACTGACAGAAAGATTTGTTTACTAATAATGAAGTTGAGGTAATTTCTTTGCAGCACAATGTGCAAAATATTAGAGTCCCCCACACTTTCAGTCAGCTGCAACAAGCCTAACAGTTATGATAGCTAGAAGCACAAAGCATGTACTGAGGAAATACTGGGAACACTCAGCAGGATATGCAAATATGCGAAGAGTGAGCTCTGATAAAACTTTCTCTTGAGCCATTATTAAAGGGGTCCCTACCCCCATCTTAAACGAAGGTTGCATTATCCCCACATCTCTCACCAGTAGTATTTAGGTGAGGGTCACTGCATTGAGACCTCCAAAGTTTCTTCAATCCAGCAGGATATAGGAGCTTACAATTACAAGGAGACTTCTGCTGACCAGCCTTCATAATCATTTACAAGCACTGGAGGATTGAGTCACATGACAGTCAATGTCTGTCTATAAGAGAACTGTGTTCATCCAATCATGATCGGACAATAATATTTAATTCAGTGTAAGATCCTTCAGCATTCACGGATGATTACTGAATCTGGACAGTAGTGGACCCTGGTAACTGTAAGCAAATGGCAAAGGTACCAAAAGGGGTACAAAAAAAAGAAAGAATTTGAGGATATAGTGTTCAAGTCACTTCTAATTTTAAAAAAAAAAAAAATATTTTGAGAGAAAGTTGAATTCACATTTCCAGTTCATATTTCCATTTTACTGTGTTTTAAACAGGATAGAATACATCAATTTCTGAGATTTAGATGTGGTTAAAAGATGCTCTGTTTGCAAGATCAGGTTTAAGTCTTCTTTAGCTGGGTACACATTTAAGCAATTAACGTGCAAGTCACATGATTCACGGACACTTGTTGAAATATTTCAAGAGTGTGTACGCTCCCACGATCATGTTATACCGTACCAAAACACATAGTATCTGTTTATTTAGTTTCCAAAACTTCCTAAAAATCACAATCAACGATGCTGGGCAAATATGGAAGTGTGTATGCACTCATCAGCAGTATAGGCAGACATCTGTAGACTGTGAACAGAGTCACAATCTTTTCAGCAGTTGGTTATGAGAGATGAAGATCATAGATCTGAAGGCAAATTGTGCTCATCGGAGATTTCAATCATTGGTGAAATTGTTACAGAAATTGCATCTGAATTAAGATTGCATAGGTGTGTACCCAGCTTAACAACACTGCCGTCATCTCACTAATGGAAAAGTTCAACCCATACTCTTATCATTCCATAGATGTCTCACAAGGAGTTTTCCTACCTTCTAAACAAAGTTGAATAAAGTTCCTGCAAGCTTTAGGTGCTTCTTTTGACCATAACTCAATGTCAATGTCTCCAGCTGTAGTTTTCAGCAATACCTAAAATAGAAGTGTTAAAATTGTATGAAGACACAGGATATGCACATTTCAGAATTTCATTACTGTCACAGTTTTACTTAAACTTGGGGAAACTGGTTTGCTATTATATCAACTCCACTTGAGACCATTTAATGCTATTCTGTGGGTCAACTAATAACACAGGTCTTCCCACTGGCCTGTAAATCCATTAATCTTCTTTTAACCATCATCTATTTCTCTTGGTTATTCTCTCCATCTTGCTTCTGCCCAGATCTCTTAAAAGTGCAGTTATCAACCATTAGAGATCCAGGAGTTAGCTGTAACTGAATGACTACAATAGCTAGTTATGTTAATAGCCAGTTCTTTGGGGGCAACATTATTTTAGAGCAAAACTTATAAAGATACACTAAGTTAGTTGCAAGTGCAGTGTACTTTAAGGTTTACAGAGCTTTTGCATGTGTTTCAACAGACACACAACCACAATCTTACCATCAGTATGGTATAATTAACATAAATTGCAATACATCATCAGCTATACAGTCAGTAATGAATATACCTGTGCTCCAGCAAGGAGATATGGAAAACATGCACTGTTAAGGGTACCTGAGGACTGAGTTTGTAAAACACTGCTATAGTCTAACACATAGGGTCATAATTTGTTCAATTGTATACAGGACAGTCCTGTTGTCAGTAGGAATGTACAATGAAAGAATTCCAATTTACATGGAACTTATTGTTAATAATCAGTTACATTATTATACTAAGTCATCCACTTAGTCTTTTCATAGACCGTTTGCATGTGTGAAATTTGGCATCAGGGTGTCCTCTGTCCTTCACCCATGGCTGTTCCACATATGTACAATCTAGCCTAAAGTGCACATTCTCCTAAGAATGAGTGATACCACAGACCTTAACAACCTGTTGCCTTTCAGCTGCTATGGAACTACAAGTCCCAGCAAACCTTGCAGTCAGCTGCACATCAACTGTAGTAGAACCACATCCTTATGAGCATATTCAATTAGGTCAGTGATTGCGGTAACACGCGGAGTACACATTACCGAAGGTAATACAGTACCGCAATAACGCGGATCTTCCTTCGCAACCCTATGGGGTGCAAAGGAAAATCAGCCTTATTGCATGCCTCCCAAGTGTTCCGATTCCAGCAGGACAGTCCCGATTTCAGTGAATTGTCCCGATATCGGAGTGCACGCTCCAATATTGGGACATAGCAGCCAGTTTCCCAAGTGGTCTAGGAGGAAGTGGGGCAGGACGTGTCCGAAAAACGCTACTGGGACGTGTCCGAACCCAACTGTGCCAACAGGAAGTTTGGAGGCTGTGATTAGACTTGACAGGGGCGTTGCTTATTTGTCCCTTTTTCGGCACTCCAAATGTTGGGAGGTATGCTCAGGGCCATCTTTTCCATTGGGCACGATGGGCAGCTGCCCGGGGGCCCCACGGGCAAGGGGGCCTCATAGGCACGGCTCTTAATGAGAATAAATAATCCTGCAAAAAAACCTTCAAGGGTCACTGAGCAAGTACATCCAGCTATCTCTATCTCTATATATCTATATCTATATCTGTATCTGTATACAGCTATATATCTATATCTGTATCTGTATACAGCTATATATCTATATCTAGGGGCCCCGGTGCACTGCTTTGCCCGGGGGCCCATAATGTTGTTAAGATGGCCCTGGGTATGCTTATTGCGGTGCCGCGGATTACCTTTGCACCCCGTTCTGGCGTGTTACCACCATCCCGGGACCTAATTGAATATGCCCTTTAAAGCGTTAACATGCGCTGCCAACCAGTAATTAGGTGCACCTATGGCTTAGCAGCCTCCTGTGGCTCACAACTGATGTAGAACTAAAAGTCCCAGCAAGTCATAAAAGCTAGACCAGTAAGGTTGCCTACCTAACAAGGTACAAGAGAAGACTGCAAATGTGCCCACCTCTTTTTCTAAACCTTATATTTATTACTCAGACATTTCAAGACATTAGCTCCCCCCATGGTATAGGCTCCCACGGTCACCCCCGCACCTTGCCGTTAGTAGGCGGCTCCTGGATGTAGATGTTGCTCATTTTCTATCTGTTTCTTGAAAACAAACTACCGCGTGCAGCCTGACAGACCGGACCGAACCACTTGGCATCCAGCGTAGTGGGAATAAATCAATCTAATTTAGCTCAGCGAAACACATAAACATTAACATTTTGGCATATTACAAAACATCGATAAAGAAAACAAAACAATCACGACCGGTATCACCGCACACAGGCACGCTACTATCATAAATCATTGGTTCACTACCCCCCATTAACGCCATGGTGCGGTCCATGGTGCACTGTCAGAATGATTCCGCCGGAAACTGAGCTCTTGTGTTTTCTCCCCCTGCGTCTCTGAGGGACTGTAGTGACGATATTTTTCTTCGGGGTGTAAGGAGAACCTCAGCGGCTAAAGCCATCTTGTTCCATGGCTCTGCCAGGTGAGTGACCTCCTAGACACTGTCCGGAGCTGGCATCCTCTGTGACCAGCAGCTACAGCTGGCCTCATGCAGCCTCCTCTAACTAAACCTTCAGCTCCCTGCACATCTCCTGCAACTTTTATTTATTGGTGACACTTATTTGTAGTAATGCTATCAGCGTAATAACGGGTAGGGAGAGTTTCTGAGTACATCTCCTGTAACAACTTCTCCAGTGAGAGCTGTCAATATGAATATTACAGTGAAATCCGTGTGAGTAAATGTGCATCAGTTCAATAGGAAGTAAACTAGAGCTGCACTGCGCTGGCACTGTGTCCATTAATGTTATACACAGCAAGTTAAAATAACACTATTAAAGGAAACGTTCTATATAAAGTACAACAAAAAGTTGCCATGGTATATTACAAGTGGGATGTCAGGCTAGTGCTGAAATATAATATTAGCATACCATTACAAGTAAAAGGAGTTGTAATGTTCCATGCACAGCGCACTTTGTGGTGAAATATTATATACCTGCCTTTGGTGAAAAAGATGTACCTATTGCAGTATAAAGTTGTACTAAAGTGAGTGCGAAAGGATTGTTTTATTGTGTCGCCTTGTTCTTCCTTCTTGTCCATTTATCTGTGGTTTTACTGATTCATCTTTGGGATCCCTTTCACTGTCAGTAACCTGTCATTACTGATCAGTCCTACTAGTAGAGAGTAGTCGCTGTCACCACCAGACTCCTCCACTGGCACTTAGAACCACTTTCTTCTGGGTGTTGTGTGTAGCTGCTGCAGCACCTCTTTGCTGGTGATTCTGGTTGGAATTTCCTGACCGCTTACTTTGGATCAGAACTGCAGGGTAGCTTGAAGAGTGTTGATTCAGGGTGCTGGGTTCAATACAGGACATCCAGGGAATGGATTAGAGTATTTTCTCTTATCTGTAGGTCACAGGATTACAGCAAGGTGTCATGCATGATCTTGTAAGCAGAATGCTATTTATTGCTAATCAGTAGCCCTTGTGTTATCTGTATGTGGTACTGATTTTCTGGGTTTTTTTTGTCTATTATTTTATTATTGGAGTCTGAGGTGCATCATGCTCCAAATCACCCAGTGTTGTGCTTGGGACTTGTGGACCGTTCCCTAAAGGGATAGGGCCCCAGAGAGGACAAAAGGGTCCTTTCTGGGGCCATAGTCTACTGCCTAGTAGGCTACGGCCTGCTTGTGTCGGCTGAGTGAACGGATATTTGCCCCGATAGCAGTGCAAACTATTGGGCAAGGACGGGGATCTACAAAGAAGTAGTCTGAGTAATTCTAGCTGTTCAGAACTCTGCCATACTTTAGAGTGTGGAGCCCATGCATCCTGTGAGCAGAGAGCAAGAAATGGATCCTGGTCCCACAAGAAAGCAGTAGTCAGTAGAAGTGTGTCCCAGCCCCTCTTAGATTAGTTGCTTCAGCTTCACCGTAAAATTGTCCCAGTGGAGCAGCAAGACGTGCCATTGCTGTCATGGGGAGATAGAGATCTGGGAAGGAGGAGCCCCACTGTTTGTGAGGCCATCCTTGTCGCCCACATCCACTGAGCTTCCATATCCATGGGAGCACCTTTCAGAGGGAGGGAAGGAGCCAACAAGCAGAAGATGAAAGCCCTGTTCCATGTCTTCCTGCTCTGCAAAAGTGACATTATGACCCAAAAATCAGGTAGAAGCATCCAAGTGGACTTACAGAGTCCAAGGACGACTCCATTGCCAGCATACTATCTACAGAAGACACAGTTGAGTACCTGCCAGCACTGTGGGTGTCCTAGAACCCCAATGTTTTTCTGCCACTTGACAGCTTTCGATTGTGCATTCATTTGTGATTTATGAGAGAAGTGATTGGATCTTGATGGGAGAGAGACAGGCAAGAGGCCCAAACATTCTCATGCCCCTTGTTAGTTTTTAGTTGTGCAGGTTGGAAGGGCAAAAGGAGTTTTTTTCCTGCATCCCTAGTTCTCCATGTGTATTTACTGTGGTTTGTGAGCCCCCTTGACACCGGCCAGTGAAAGATTGCTCCAGAGCAGCCCTTGGATAGCACCAGTTGGACCTTGTGCAGTTTTACCAGACATATAAACATCCTGTTTTACCTGCCTCAAACCATTGCCCCATCCTAGTTTGGCCCTTTTATGTGGTACACCAATGGGATAATATGAAAATGTAAACGGCTGCATACAATCCCATTGGACTCAGGGGTAAGACTAACTGAACAACCCTACATTTGCCATAGTATTGGATAAGGCAAGGTGCTCAAAGCAAACCCAAGCCACCAGGGAATAAGGACTAAAAAGTGGGGGAGGAATATGAGCAAATGAGGGTTTTTTTTTTAAACAACTATTACTGTGCCTCGTTTCTCACATAGTCAGAACAGTGTGGACTGTGATCATATACATTTTAGCCCTTTTGTTCCCCAGGATCACCAGTTATATATTAAACCCAGTTATATATTAAACCCATGCATTTATTATGTGTATGTTTCAACCATAGTTTGTTATTAATGTAAGTTTGATTCATGCTTACACCAAGTCCTGGGCTGCAACAGAATGATAGCTGGCCAGCAGCCTATTGTGGGAAATTGAACACAAGAAATCGGATGTAAACTAGCCTCTCCTCTGCCATGCTTGACAGATGGCATCAAACACTCCTCCAGAATCCTTTCATTTGCTCTACAACTTGCATACGTTCTTCTCTTTGAGCCAAACATCTCAAACTTCGTCTTATCCATTCGTAATACTCTTTTTCAGTCGTCCACCATCCAATGACTGTGTTCTTTTGCCCATTTTAACCTTTGTTTGGTTTTTGTTTTTATGTTTTTTTCCTGTTTGCCTGGTTTAAAAATTACTTTAACTTTGCAACTGTGCCTATAAGGTAAGCATCCCGAAGGCGTTGTAGATGACACTGGTATTTGGCGTGTACTATTTAAGGAAGCCGCCATCTCAGGAACTGTAAGCATGTTTCTCAAACTGCAGACTCTGATGTACATCTCCTCTTGCGCAGTTGTGCGTATAGACCTCCTACCTCTTTGACTATCCTGGTTAGATCCAGTTTGCCCTTTTCTCTCAAGACAATAGTGAACACCTTTCTCTGATTTGTTCACTTTCTTGGCAGTCTGACACATGGAATATCCTTAATTTCTCAAAACAACAATAGACTGATGTGTTCTTAAGAATGCTGTTTTGTTCATTTTGGACTCATTATCAGGAAACTGGAATAATTTCAACCAGTAATAAATATGATATTTTTTTAAATCCATTTCTGGTACCTAGGTAAAAAAAAAAATTCAGCTCTTTAAATAAAAAAAAAAAGATTCTTATTGATCTCAAACTTTTGCAAGATATATATTATGGAGTAAGTTTGAAGGGTGGCAGGCAGTAGGTATAGGGTAAAGATGGGAGGCCGACAATATATGGGGAGGGTAGACAAGAGGCTTGATGATGAGCAGAAAGGAGGTATGGGGTTATATACATGGGGTATAGATGATGGAGACCCAAAGAAAACATAGCAGTGGAAAAATTATAGCATCACAGAAATAGCAGGGGAAAAGATAGAACTCTTGGGACTCTTGCAGTGGTTACAGTGGTCTGTGCTGCTAATGTTATAGGCAGTGGAGGGATCTTCACTGTACTATTATCCACAGGAAAGGGACACTTCCAGAAAATACCCTTTGAACAGATTAGTTAAGGGCTTGTACACCCAGGAGCTATCCCTACACATGCGGTATGTTAAGTATAACTTGTGTTCACCACATGCTGAATACAGCTTATTGGACACCACAAATATGGATCCTTGAACCCTATGAATATAATGCCAGACATAGAGACAATCATTTAGAGTAAACACTGGAAGGACATACGCATTTATTTGATATAAAAATCCTACATGTAATCCTCTTGACAAGTCCACTTTAAGGCATGCATTAACAGATTATAACCACTGTATTTTTAATTAAATAAATTAAGGTAGACCTATGGTTTCCTCACAATTGTGTTTACATGAAGTCCTCTGCCCATAGAGAAATATATAACCAGTATATTTAACTAACATACCAAATAAAATGTGTTTTAAATCCAAATTGAAGCACATGTCATTTTGCTACGTCTCTTAAGAATAATGCATTTAAACTCCTTCAGGAATGCAAACTTATTAGTTTAACCTTTTAAATGTACTAGTGTGTGAGTACATTTATTTACACAATTACTCACACAAGGGAATGAGTATATCCTTTCAATGTCTATTACTCATCGGTCAGATTTGTGGCTTTCAAAATCATAAATATTCAATACGAGAAAAAATGCATTTGATTCAATAAATATTTAATGCTATGCACACTTTTATTTAAAAAAAAAAAATCGTAGAAATTATGCAGTTCATCTCAATCGTGCATTCTGATTGCTATAAAATATTAATTTTAATCATCTTAATTCATTTTTATTCAGTACATTCATATATACTTAATACTATCCAAACAAAGTATGGGTTTTGGCATACCAAGTATGCTACATGTGCTATGACTATTAACTGGGATAAATTGCACCAGAGTCTCCGCACCCAATGTATTTGTCATGGTGCCTAGGATAATTGGATCCTGATCTGCCAAGTTAGACGCTACTCTTTTCAGAGGCGCAGAACCTAACGTAGTAGTAGTAGATGATCTTCACCAAGGACCCCCGAAGGTTTGGATTTAGCTGCCTCCACTACGTAGGTCGCAGCCCTCTTCGAGAGTTCTTGGCGAGACTTGCGGGGAAGAAGCAGCAGAAAAAGATCACGGGAGGTACAATAGCCTGCGGGCTGTCAGGTTAATACCACGGGTTTGGTGGAAGATGTGATGGCCTGCGGACGGCAGGGTAGTTACCACTGGAATGGTGGAAGATGTCATAGTCTGCGAGTGTGATACCACTGGGATGGTGGAAGATGTAATAGTCTACAGACTGCATGGCTGATGCCGCTGGAATGGTGGAAGGAGTAATTGCGGTCTGCAGGGTAGATACCACTGGGATGGTGGAAGTAGTAATAGTACACATCCAACTTCTAACAGGGCAGTAACCTAAAGAACAGGCACAGACAAAAAAAGGAGGTGCCTCAAATAGTGTGAGGTTAAATAGGAGACCAATAAGTGATTTACAGAAGAATTAAAGCAGATTTGGTGTGCGCATGTGCAGACCCGCAGTGGAGACGGCTGTCGGCTGGAGCTGTCAGAGGGACACCGGCGGTCAGATAAGTGATCCGGACTTCGATTTAGTCGGACCGAAGACCCGGTGTATGACATTATCCACCATTGCCAAAAAAAGAAGGCACTCTGTAAAATTTATTTTAATTAAAATATATTGTGACAAAGGGAGGTGTTTGTCACAGGCTTCTAAAACAGGAGACCCCGGTATTTATCTGCCAGTCTGAGGAGAAAGGCTGCAAACAGTTACACATTTGTACAGTAGTTCACCTAAGTTAAAGAGATACAGGTGGAAGAAATATGTGTGACAAAATATTAGTAAAGAGTCTTATTTAACTTGCATATTTTGAAGTGGTTTACAAAAACATCTTTTCCACAGCAAGCAGCCTGACAAGGTGTTTCTGCAATCAGAGCACCTGCAACAAACTCCACACAAAAACTTAGAGCCCTCAAATCCTGGGCTGAAATGGCTAATTAAAAAAGATAAGAAAATATTTAATAACAATGTAAAAATGCAAAAACAGTATATTAGAATAAAAATACAATATGTGGAAATGGATAGATATCAAAACCTGTTGTTCAATATAGCCACTAAATGTCTCAAATTCAGTAGTAGATCGCTAGTTAATAAACCTTCCAAATAATGAAAAGGTCATCAATATAATGGCCATAGATGGCAAGGTTTGCCCTGATCTCAGTAGTCTTTAAACGCACCCATATATAAGGTTGGCATAGCTCGGGGCAAACCTGGTCCCCATGGCTGTTCCCATCACCTGTAAATAGTGCACACCCTGAAATAAAAAGTAATTGTTAAAATAAAAGTGATTTGAGTCAATAATAAATCTCTGGTTCTCTCCTGGATTACCATTATTCTGAAGTATTTTTTGCATGACATCAATTACTAACTCATAGGGTATATTGCTATATAAAGCTTGTACATCGAGTGTCAAGAAACAATAATCCTCTTGCCATACTAAATCTCTAAATGGAGGCGATGCATAGACTCGCGTATATGCGATTTTAGGGAACAAACCAGAGGTTGTAAATAAGAAAATATAGCAAAACTTCCAGATGTCTCGCAAAATGACTAACTCCCCCCCCCCCCCCACCCATCCAATCACCACCACAGCATCATCCAAAATAATTTTGGGATGTTGTTGTTATGGCAATGTGGGATTGTTCGAAGGTTTCTTATAAAAATGAATGTCGGTAAACTGTCTAATCGCCTACTGTATATAATATAATCTGACAGATTCTGTACCACTAACCTACCCCCCCCCCCCACACTCATATCTGTGGGTTTAATGATGATGGAGTGGTCGGATTTAAGATTCCTTAATGCCTTCCTTTCTCCCCTAGAGAGGTTACTATATTTTCTTTACTTTAACTAATTAATTGATTAGCCATTTTGTATAAAGGAAATGTAAGTGAGCAGTGAGTCATTTCCATGTTTCCCTGTGATGAAGTTACATATGGTAATGAAACGCGTTGGTTGGCTATATGGATAAGAGTATCTCACATAGCAGTGATTTTGCTTTGGATCTAATCTGTGTTAACGAAGGAACAATTTTTGCTGTGTCTCACACTATCTGTGGGCTGTGCTATGAGCTAGTGAGCTCTATTGAATGAGAGTTTTATCATCTGATCACATCAACGTATTTCAGACTCTGACATGTAAGCACGATTCCTGGCTGATATGGGAGTTCGATTTCCATCAAAGTTGGTTTATTCAAGCACTTCTACATTCACTGCCACCAGACCGTTGGATTGACAGAGTATCGGCCGGACAGTTGAGAGCTGCCGGCGGGTTGATCCAGAGAAGCCCAGTCTGTGCAGCTGTCTGTCTATACAAGCCTACGCTGTTGATTATGAGGTGTAGTGGATGCGGCTCTTTGCTGCACATATACTAGAGCACTTGTTGTAGAGCCATTACAATATCTGCATTGCCGCGTCGCCAATCATAATAACATCTTGTTCGGAACCAATTTTAACAAACGTCTTATATAGGTTGCTTGCTATATGAACATTCTATTTTCTTTCTTTAGTGTGACATCAGCTTAATACAATAGATTGAATAAAATAAAGAAATTAAGAAAATACTTAATAAACATTGGCATTTATTACTAAAGGATGAGACATTATTTACCATATTGCCCAAACGTCCACACGTTGTTTTTAGAAGAGCACCTAACTTAAAGCAAAAACTAGTACAAAGTCACCTACCTCGCAATCAACCCAGTAAAATGAATTGTCTTATTGAAGAAACGAATAAACCACAATTTCATTACTGTAATAGTTGTTTACCATGTAGGACTGAGCAAATAAGAAGTACAAAATCAGTACAAGAGTTCGTATCAAACACTACCAACACAATTTTCCAAATTAAGGAGAGTGTGTGACTTGATGGGGGTCATGTATTTGATCACAAGCTCGTGTGGTCTGCAGTATGTTGGACGGACCATTAGGAAGTTGAAAATAAGAATATCAGGACATATCCGAAAAATAAAGTTAGGGATAGAGACAAACAGTTTGTCTAAACATTTTAGGGAAGCCCATAAACAGGACCCATCGGGTATTACTTTTTTGGCCATTAAACAGCTAAAGAAAAATTGGAGAGGAGGAGAATTTGTTGAAAGACTTGATTGAGAGGAGTCCAAATGGATCTACACGATGAGGACATTAGTACCATTAGGATTAAATATAGATTTTGAATTTGCATCATTTTTGTAGTATAGTTTATTAAAAATAAGTAATAATGGCTGTGAATATTGAGATATGAACTTTTGGGGAAGATTACATTACCACAACATGTAAGGAAGACACCCATCTGAATGTATAGTAAGGACAGGTTATCCATCAAACAACATAAAATAACATTACTGACCATGGCCTTATCTGTGTGGAGTTTGTATGTTCTCCCTGTGTTTGCGTGGGTTTCCTCCGGGTGCTCCAATTTTCTCCCATACTCCAAAAACATACTAGTAGGTTAATTGGTGCTATCAAAAAATTGAAGCTAGTCTCTCTCCCTCTCCCTCTCCCCATTGGAAGCACAATGCACAGAGACATTCAAAGTAGAGTTAGCCCCAAGATACTTATTAATATGGAACACAGAGATCGTTTATAATTGAGATTGTCACAAAAGCAGTAAAAAACCATCATTAGATGAAGTTTTAGTATTATTTTAATATAGTTTTAGGATTTAACTAGAGAGGTGGATGATGTGGGACCGTAAACAACATAGGGCACCTAACATTATGAAATATTAAATGCTATAATGCCTGATTACAATACCTACTGGTTGATAATCAAATGTATTGTAAAAGATTTTATGTATTGTTTTACTTAATCCAAATAAGGAGGTGGGTAATGTGGTTCCGTACACACCATAGGGCACCCAGCATTATGAAATGTTGAATGTTATAATGCCAGACTATAACACCTACTGTTTGATTATGTAAATGTATGTTGAAAATAATTTTTGTACTGCTTTAGTTGATGGTATGACATAACATGTTATAATTGTACCTCTGATACAACGCTTATCTGTGAATAGTGTGTCAAGTCATTCATTGCATAATGATAGCAGATTGGACAGCGCTAGTATTTAAAGGACAGCACTGAGACATAACACACCCCTTGATGAAGTCATTACAGGTGACGAAACGCGTTGTACCTATCAGCACAACCACGTATAAAGCCATGCCCACTTACGTCACGTAATTCTCTCTGCCGCTGAACAGTGGCTGGCAAGCCGTGTTTAATATCGCTCTAAGTGGATTGTGAGTTGTTTCCATGGCGAAGGGACGGGATAAAGATACATTTTGAGGAATACGTTTATTCAATAAAATGTGAGTTTATATCTTAAATCAAATAAATATAAAGAAACATACTGCGTTACGAGTCGCCTTTTTCCCCACTTTTCTCCTGCTATTTTGGTCACAATGGTGGTAATCGAGGGAGAAGGAGGATCCTCATAGGATTGATTGACATACTGGGACCATATGGGAAGGATCGTTTGTAGAATTGGAATTTACTCTTGCATACCAACTGGATCTGGTGATTGCTAGCAATTATTTGAACTCCATATCTTCACGATTATATGTATAGAGATTGTCACGAACACACTTCCAGCTGACGTGACTTTGGGATTGTTTGCTATATGAGATCACACGTTTCCACCCTAGTCTACTGAATCGCCCCCAAACAGCGCTCACACTCCCACACACTTCAGGTTTGCCACCACCTATTGAATACGGACAATAGGACCCCAATATACTGTTCCATACTGGCACACAAGACTTCTAGCTATCCACAGACTACCAAGACCCACACCAGCAAGCACAGGGTTAACTCTTCACACCTCCAGACTGTTACACAAATGTAAATGCAAGCACACACAGCTTGTTAATCAAAAGTATCAATAAATCACAGACTGAATTAACTTGGTCAAGCGATTTCTTCTTAACCTGCTAATGGATTCATTAGAGTATCAAGGACGCAACATATTAAATTATATATTTAATATACAAAAGTACAGGGCATACATATATAAAAAATAATGAATAAACAATTAGTAGATTGACATATACAAGCAAAACAGTTTAAAATAAAAGGGGTTACCTTCAGAGTGTCATTTACATGAATTGCATACTCTTTGCCATGGGAAATATGGCAAGGAAGATGGACAGCTTATCAATGTGAATTGATTTCCCAAAAAGTCTGACCATTTTCTGTGTCTCGTCTCAGCATTTTAAAGACCTGTCCTTGCCTCCAGGGGATTGTGGCCTGTGACACTTTTTTCAATCACCATTTGCATGTTGCCTGATTTACTAACCAATTCTACTATGTGATCTAACTTTTCTGTAGAGCGTCACATCGATCCAATGTTATCAATAATAATTCCCTTATGACGCTGTCCATCTTTTGATACCAAGCATGATGAAATTTTGACAATGTGACATACCTTTTCAAAAGATATGTGATTTTAGCTGTTCCCAGATACCACCCGTACCTGTCATTCACAACTCTTGTGTGATTTCTGCTCCTCACTATGGAGTGGCACTCAGATTTCCCAAAATATGAACTATGAAGATATTTTTCTTTTGAAACTCATATTTCTATATACCTGTATAGGCCTTCACATGCTGCCTACAAGGATCTCCAGCTGTGATCGGCCCCACATAGTCGATTCAGGAGTCCAAAAACTCCATCCCAGGCCAGGCTATCTCACAGCAAAAGCCCTTTGAAGCTGCCACAGATGACACTCTTATCTTTTCACACTGGAATGTGCAAAGCCATCAACTACATTTACATCAGACTCTGTCTTTACATTTTACACTTTAACAGCTCAATTTATCCACAGATTCATTTTATATAACCTATTTACACTGCAGTTATGATTTATCCCTTATAAATAACTGTCTCTCTATGTTCACGACACATGGTTTGACACAAAGGACTTTAAAGTGACATTGACTCACTTTGAAGTGTGTATACAGAGGTAACATTGCTTCATATGATTGAGAGGAAATTTGCATGTTTTGAATCCTATTGTGCATATATATTCTTTTTCCAGCAATTGGGTATCTTGTATAGATCTAGACTTGAGAAAGTGTACAATTCAGTTAATAGAAAGTAACTGGTAACATAGACACTTAGAATTATAATTTCTTATCCCTTTTTGTGTATTTTGTTCCTACCCCCTGCGCCCAATTCCATATCTTTTTCTTTTCTTGACATCTGCTTAACACTAAGGATATTTTTAAGTTGGAGCGGTCCAATTACCACAATAGAATGATTTTGTTTTGTCACGTCATGAATTGGTATATGAATGCTTATTAACGAACGACCCACTACTAAATTTGAGACATTTAGTGACTACATTGGATGATAGGTTTTCATCTCTATCCATTTCCACAAATTGGGTTTTTATTCTAATATATACTGTTTGTATATTATTCTTTTATTAGTAGTTGTTTTTTTTTATTTTTGTGTTTTTACATTGTTTATTAAATATTTTTTTTAGATTTCATTGGTGATCCATGAGATGTGTACAAGTTTTTTTTATCTTTTTTAATTGATAATTTCAGCCCAGGTATTGAGTGCTGTCACTTTTTGTGTATTTTTTGTCCAATAATAGGAGGTTGCAACCTCCTTTACAGTTGCTTGACCCTGTTGGCGAAGTTAGTTTATAATTACTTTGGGCGCCATTATAAAAGTTTCTTTCTTTTGTGTTTACTGCAAAAAAACCTCCCTTTTTTAAAGGCAAGATGAGAGTGTTATCTGTTCATCAAGTTAGGGCTGTAGGAGGAGTGTAAATTACTTAAACTTGTATGTTTTATTACTCAGTGGCGACTAATGCCAGATAGAGGCTGGTAGCTAAGGAATTGGGCTTTAATTAGCTTTAGGGTCACTAGAAAGAGTGTGGAACTCTATGCTGTCAATTTATTTTCCCATCCTGACTATTAAACCAAAGTTAAAAAAAAAACAAAAAGGTGTTTGTGTGTGCATCACCTGAAGTGATGAAAAATCTTTAAAAGAAATAATACATGAGACAGATGTTAGCAAGGGCCCTGCTCGAGAGAGCTTATAATCGAAGATAATAGATTTTACTTTTTAATTATTTATTTACTAATAAAATAAGCCTACATGAAGAAGCCATATGTGAAGAGTACATACATATTGCTTCAACATCAATAAAGATTATTTATAAAATCAGAACCTTCAGAAGTTCAAACTGGAGCGTTCAGGTTTGTATAAACACCATTCCAAGGAGACAAGACATACAGTGGTCTGCTCATCAGAAAAAGACTAAATAAATAAAGACTTCATGAAAGGGTTGTCATGATGAAACCCCTTAAATAAATAAAAAAACAAGAGACAAACACAATGGGACTGATTTATCAAACCTTCTAAAAAAGAAAAGTGGAGGTGTTGCCCATAGCAACCAGTGAAATTCTAGCTGTCATTTTGTAGAATGTACTAGATAAATTATACCTAGAATCTGATTGGTTGTTGTAGACAACACCTCAACTTTTCCGTTTTAGGAGGTATGGTAAATTATCCCCAGTATGTCTTGGTTTGCAAAGTTGCATCTGAATCAAACAGAGGACTTCTAGAACAATATCCTTTGGACAGACGACCAAAGTTAAGTTTGGATTTTGACATGCATGGTATAACCATTAAGGCCAAACACAGTATATTGCCACCAGAACTAACTGTCCAGCACAGTGGTGTTGATTTTGGTTGTTTTGCTGTCACTGCCTCTTTGATATCTCAAGCCCACCATTAACTTTTTATACTAGAGTATTTTATGGAACTGAAGCCACAGTTGATTCATTCAATAGGACAATTGCCCTTCATAGACCAGTAAATCTATGATAGACTGGCTGAAAGATATAATATTCAAGGTTTCAAAAGTCCGGACCTCAATCCCACTGAGTGGCTGTATGCTTCTACATGTTGACTTTTTATGATGAAGTAAAGATAAAATTAAAATATGTTATATGTTTTTCACATGAGATTAGATTTATCAAATTTGAGGACTTGGCGGGGACTACATGGTTCTTGTGTCCTGATATATAATAACATACAAATCTTAATAATATAAAAATCTACAAATAATATAACATATACATGTATCAACTAAGAAATAAAAAAGTTATTCCCAGTGAAACTGGCAGGTCATGAAAACTTAAAAATTGGTCTGGGCATGAAGAGACAAAAACTTGATCTTTGGTTAATTGTCGCAATAATTTGAGTTTGTAGCAGACTAGGCCATTTTGCAGGGATGCGATGGTCCAGCAATACAGTCTTCAATCTCCGCTCCTGGGTCACCATTTCATGTACTCCACCAATACATAAAATGTTCATTACCAAAGAGACCTCTGGGGGTAAATGTATCATGATGAGAGTTTTCCGGCGGGTTTGAAAAGTGGAGATGTTGCCTATAGCAACAAATCATATTCTAGCTATCATTTCGCAGAATGTACTAAATAAATGATAGCTAGAATCTGATTGGTTTTTCAAACCCACCGGAAAACTCTCAGCTTGTTACATTTACCCCCTGGAATCTGATACATGTATATTTAGAATCTGATCAGTTGCTGTGGCATGCAGCACCATCTTCCTGGGCACCAGTTATTGTCTCTTTACCTTTCCTACTCTAGAGTGATGCAAGATACAGCCCTGTAGAAGCAGAGAGAACTATCTTGTTGAGGTGACCAGAAATGTTTCCTGGCAAAGTAGTTTTGTTTTGCTACTTTTATGTACTCAAGATATTTTATATATTCGCATTTAACCAATTCTTATCTCTCATATTATGAGAATAGACAAATCCTTCCAATTATCAAACCACTATATTATATCAATTATTATATGATTAAGGGATTTTGACTGGCAGACGCGGTTACTGCAGAATCTTTTCTGCTTGTTTTATCAGTTTATTTATAGGTATTCATTCTCATTACACAATTTTAATATTTCGCTTATTTGTCATATTTTTCAATAAAGTTTTATTTTAACTGTATACTATAGACATTTGGATTATAATTCCTTAGAGTGCCCTATTTATACACTTTTGTTCTCTTTTTTCAATGCTAATCTATCATGTGTGAGTCCACGTTATAGGAGGTTAGGTTATATATAAGAAGCTACAGTTCTAAGCTAAACCTTCCTCTATAAGGTTTGGGGAATTATAGAATTACCTGGTGCGGTATATTTCTTTTTTCTTTTGTGTTACAAATACTGATGATTATCAATATCCCATAATGGTTTAAGTTCTAAAAAGCTATGTATAAATATAAAGACAGATTACTTGTGTCTCTCCACCTGCTAAACTCCTACTTGTATACTTTGCGGAAAAAGTCTAGAGGTTCCGTATCGAAGCCACTTGCGTTATCACAGCCCTCTCCTTGCTGCACACAGGGCCTTGAGTCACGTCATCATGGTGGGGTCGGGTAGATGGGCAATAGGCGAGTGTGGTTAAATTTCAAGTCCTACCATGCCTTGCTAGTCTCTGGCATTCTGGACTTGTAGTTCAACACGGCTAGAGGGCCACTCACTCAAATCTTTTTTTTAAAAAAAAACACAACATTTTAAATAAAACTATAATAAGTATTTAGAGCCAACTTACTACATACAGTCTATAATCTAGTTTGAAATAATAGACAGAAAAGAATATATATTCTAAATTCTTTTATTCTATAAAGCCATTGAGATTTGTTTTGCTCCAAAGAAAGTAGCATGCAAACAAATAGACTGAAAAGCTATTTGATACATAACAATGCATGATGGCAAGCTAATGGCCTTTTCTGAGAAACATGAATTAGTTCAATTTCTGGTTCAGTTAGAATCTGGAGTGGTGATATGAAAATTTACTCTGAATACCTTTTAAAACTCTGTAATGCTCATTTCATTTTCTGCTCACTCGAGACTACTTGAAAATATGTTGGGTCAAGATATTATTTCTTGGAGCATAGCAACAAGCAGAATGTTGGTGTTTTCAAATCGGCTGTAACAAATGGAAGTATGGTTAATGGAAAATTGAGCTTTAAGATAATTTTTATGTTAAAGGTGGCTATTTCATAGGAAATTACTGTGCAGTTTAATGTAGTTGTTTGTGGTAGTGTATTTTCAAAGATTATTTAACAATGGAAAAGTAAATGTAATTTGTTTTATATGAAGATTACCTACAACATTAACAATGTATTTATATACATACTTTATTATATAAATATATATATAGTCATGCTTTGAGGAATTTAGTAGAACTTAAAATTATTGAAGGAGGCTATTTTAAGTATTTAGAACATTCTTACCAACTTTTGTTTTCGGCGATCAAAAGGCAACAGCAGGGGGGGGGGGGGACGTGATGGTGATGCACCAATTTGCGTCATTTTGATCCGCGTCTTGATGACGGGCGGAGGGTGTACTCAATTTGGCGCAAATCATGTCATTGAGGCTACCATCCCACCCACTTCACTAAGAAGTGGATGGGATTCAGGAGACAGGCCTGTTCTCCCAGGGATTATGGAGAGCTACCCAACATTCAGAGGTCTCTTTCAGACATTCCGGGAGGATAGGCAAGTATGAGCTAGAAACATTTTTTCCTATAAAATTCTCTCCCTTTCATCAGATATCTAGTGTCCCGAACCCAGGTTGAACAGTACAGGAAACAATTGTATTAGTTGGATCCCTAAGGCATAAAAAACAGTTTTCTTCTTTGCCCAGGCTCAGTGTAGTAGCATTGTATTCTTTATCCAACTGGTTTCTCCCTGTCTGGTTGATGGTACTTTCAGGTGGTTAGGAGGATCTTCTCTGGTGATCACCTGGGATGCCATGAATGTACGAAGGTGCCGACAGTATGTAGATGTGCGGAACAGCCTTTGTGATCATTGTGAAGGTAATCGGGAAGATTATGATCATGCAGTACTGTCACTGTCATATTTATGCATCAACGAACTCTTAGGATTTTATGATCTCACTAAGTGGTTTAAAGTAATCAACAGAAGATGAAGTTGCATATATTGTGAGATATTTATTTCTCTTGCTTCAGGTGTCATATGGCTAGAACACATTTCAGCAAAACGATTGTTTGGTGAAATCTAAAAAGTTAATTGTATAGGTTTGCTAAAACACTGTTTTATCATGGACCCTATATTAAGCCTAGACCATAAGTAAAAGCAGCTACGGTTTATGTGGTATGTTCCTAAATAGGAAATAACATTTTGGGGTGTCTTGTTCCAATTGCACATGCCGTGTATGAAAACTGTATCACTCAACTAAAGCCATCTTGGGGAAAAATGCACTCATTATCTTATCAAATACATTGTTTTCTGGGTGGAGTCGTTTAGTGTTTCTGGTGTCTGCAGAATTTATGTTTGTTGTACATGTCAAGGGGAAAAATAGGAGAAATAGCTTTATGGGTTGTCTGGCTCTGGAGAAACCCTCATCATTATTACGAGCCACAGCGACTCACTGTCTTCCCCTGGCTGTGTCCAAGCCGTTACGTCACTTCCGGTTTCTTCCCGGCCGTTGCTCAGGCAACGGTTTGGACGCTAAGCCTATATCTGCTGCGTCCCAGCATGAAGAGGACTCCGGGCACGTGTGCAACATGTACAATTTAATTAGCAGCCTTCTGAGGCTGACCAAACACGGTGGAGATTCCTGGCTCCTTATTTGTCCATCTATGTATTTAAGGCAGGGAGGGCTTGGCCTCCCTGCCGGTTATAGCATTCAGTTCCTGGCTGCTGCCTTGCTCCTGTCCTGTTGTGCTGATTCCTGTATTACTTTTTGGCTTGTTTTCCTGGATTTCTGATTATCTGCTTGTGGCCCTGACCTTTGTTTGTGACTCGGATACCCCTGTTTGCTGCCAGCCCTGATCTTTGTCTGTGCCTGACTATGCTGCCTTTTCCTGTTCTTGGACCCTGGCTTGTTCCTGGCCATGGTTTATCTTCAGTCATCACCTCCTATTTCCATGCTGCAGCATTACTCATAAGCTTGCACTACGTTGAGTTTAAGACCTGGGGGGCATCTGAGTACCTGTGAGCATATCTAGCTCTCCAGAAAAGGTGGCTGCTATAGGTGAAGACCTCTGCTGCTAGTTCTGTAAGCTTATGATAATAGCTGGTAGCCGTAACAATCCTTCTGTATGTGTGATGCACAGTGCTGTGGACCCTTTGTGGTGCCTTATAAATAAAAGATAATAATAATTGTAGTCCCCCCCAGTCAGGTCGGGGTTCCTTAACTGGAATCAGCTAACATTTACTTTTGTGTCATCCATGTTTTAGGAGAGCTTAGAAACTTGCAAAGCGTATTGGCAAAAGTGGAAGTATTCTGCCAATTGTAATGTAAGCGGTTCCATTTCATTACGTTGAGGCCCTACTTATATGTAATTGCTGCCCATTCCTTCTTGTAATTAAATTGTTATACAAATGGAGCTATAGGTGATTACTATGAGACTGCACAACAAAAATAAAAAAAATTTTGCAGGTTCACTGATATAGGCCAAGCCTATGATCTAATTCTGTTCACAATTAATTGCAACACTGTTTGCTCATTTATATGAGTTTTTTTAGATGATGGGTGCATGCTTGTTACAATTTTAAAGTCGCGTGTGAAAATGTACTTCCAGTTTGTTTCATTTTTGGTCCATTTGTAATTTGAGTTCTCTTTATTTTAAAAAACAACACTAAAAATTCAATGATAAAAATGCACAGATATGTTTTTAAATGATAATTCCACTTTCAAACATTACATATATAGGGCCCCAAGATATATTTGCTAAATAAACTGTGAAGTTTAGTTTAGACAACCCAGCAATAAAAGGCCCCATGTGGAGTAATAATGTTTTGTTTGGTTGCTCAGGGAGTCACAGTGCTATGCATCATCATCATCAGCAGCAGCAGCTATTTATATAGCGCCACTAATTCCGCAGCGCTGCGCAGAGAACTCGCATCAGACCCTGTCTGTTGAAGCTTACAGTCTAAATTCCCTAACACACACACAGACAAAGAGAGAGGTCCATTTGATAGTAGCCAATTAACCTGCCAGTTTGTTTTTGGAGTGTGGGAGGAAACCTGAGCACCTGGAGGAAACCCACGCAAACACGGGGAGAACATACAAACTCCACACATATAAGGCTATTCTGTGGTAATCAGTGTTATACTGCCACTTCTCCTAACGCCTTAATTGTAAAACTATTAAATTCCATTCACTTACATTTTACATACCGCCACTTCTAAATTTCCACTTCAACCAGCAGCATGGTGGCTAAGTGGCTAGCACTTCTGCCTTACAGCCTTATCTGTGAGGAGTTTTCCTCCCTCACTCCAAAAAAAACATACTTATAGGTTAATTGGCTGCTAACAAAAATTGACGTCTGTCTGTCTGTTTGTGTGTGTGTTAGGGAATTTAGACTGTAAGCTCCAATGGGGCAGGGACTATTGTGAGTGAGTTCTCTGTACAGCGCTGCGGAATTAGTGGCGCTATATAAATAAATGGTAATAATAACCACTGGTGGTAATCTTCATGAAACTACGGTATAACTGTTACAAAGCCAGATAACAGCTACTGGGATTTTTAGAAATGGATTTTTTTTAATAACGTCGATAAACAACCATACAATTTTTTTTTTTATACTTGTATACTTTTTTATTCAACAGTCGTTTTTATTAAGGTTTTTCAATTATGGTGGAACAGAAAGGAAAAAGAGGGGAAAAGCAACGGCAGAAGGACAAAGCATAAGGGGGTACATAGTGGGGAATAAACACAATAAAACACGGTACAAAATAGATCGTCAATTATGAACAGAGACAGAAAAACTAAGAGGCACATATGGTAAAATGAGACAAAACGCATATAAGATACGGGGACACAACTGGCTTATTTACTTTTTTAAATCGCTGCCTTCAATGAATACTCCTGTCCAGTTCGTTTAGCAACTATAAATTAAAGCAGCAATTCAAAAAAAAATGAGATGTGTTAGGGTTTTTTGTTTTTTTTACATAAATCACTGTGGCAGGCTATAAGAAAAATGATATTATATTTACCATGTTTCGTTGGTTTATTGTTGATATTAATGATTATTAATTCTTTATAGTGTCATGGGCTACCATGGCAACCTCAGTAACATGGCACATGATGTAGTGAGTAGAGACTGTGTGGAATGCCCCTGTGTCTCTATCTGCTCTGTGTAATGTAACCTTCCCGCCTCCACGTGACATGTTGAGAGGTGTGAGTCTGTATTCGTGTAACTGGCAGCCATACTTTGCTACCACCAGAAAGATTTTGAAAAGGAGATAATGAGAAAAAAAAGAGAAAATTGTAGCTTAAGATACTTAAATTGCTGTCTTCATCCAAATTTTACAACATCCATAATGTTTTGGCAGTCGCTAGTTTGTAATGCTTGATTATGTATTTGTGTTAGCCACAGTTAATTCATCTATCATGGTTTAATCAATATTTGTGATGGAAAATAAATCTGGCTATTCATTCCAGCATAAGTGACCCATTCATTGATGTGTCATAACAGGTGGGTGGTTTTATATGTTTTGTAAGGAGTTGGGAGTGAGACAGAATAACTGAATTCCATGAACATTACATGGCATTGTGCAGCTGGTGAAAACAAGGCTTTGCATATAGACTATGATAATCCATGATAGTTTAATTACAGAAGGCCAGCTGTGTAGTGTTTAATGTGGTGCAGATATAAATTTCATATCTTATTATATTGATATTAATGGGAAAGCAAAGAGCCGTTAAAAATAGATTGGTACATCTATACTGTATGTTAAGACACAAAATTGTAGCACAAGTAGACCCCTTCAAATATTAAGTTTAAGATAAGTTTGATTAGGGTCAGTACACCTTTATTATCCATCATCCTTTCCGGGCTGGTCCTGATGTCCCAAGTGCCAAAGTGTGCAGGAGTAAGCCTGTGTGCACTCTGGTCCTTGGAACGTTCACAGTAGCACAGAGTATTTCTGGAGAGGAGTGCTGAGGATGTGGGACACCGTGACCTGTCCACTTGTGTGAGTAATCATGTTAGTGAGAGCAGTGTTGCGTGTGAGACGCACAGCTGAGGTCACTTAGGGGGGGATTCAATTGCCCCCAGAATACCACTGCTGTTAACCTATTACTGTTAATAGGATGGGACAGATATTAGCGTTATCCCTCAATAGGACATCTCTCACACTACCCAGTTGCACTTTATACATGAAAGAGCATTTTTATTACATTACCAATACATTTAGTACAACCAGTCACAATGTTTTCCAACTCGAATGATTTATTTAAGGCATTAATGAGGCTGAAATAAGCTGTATTTTGGGATATAGAAACGCATACTTGCCAACCTTTCTGTGTTCTCTCCGGGAGATCCCAGGCAGGAGGTGCAGTGCAACTGCGGATAGGGTCGTCATTTTGGCCCCACCCCCTTATGATGCAATACAGCTATCACACTGTTTTACCATGGGGGCAGGGCCAAAATTACTCAATTTACGATGAATCACGTTATGGAGGCCCCCATTTCACCCACTTCACTAGGAACTGAGCAGGATGCGGGAGAATGGCCCTGCTTTCCTCGGAATCCCCGGAATTTGTGAGTCTCCCTGACAACTAAAGTTGATGATGATGAAGTGGGTCCTAAAGTGGTAGTAGGTAGGAATATGAAGTGATGTTTTTTTCACTATGCACATTCCAGCTGGAACTGTGAAAATGCAAAAGTATAGTGCGCTGTGACATTTCCAAATGGCCATAGGGCAGTAGGCTGCAGGACTGCAAGGCTCCAGGACTATAATGGAGACTGATCGAATTGTTGTGTCCCACTTCTAACTTGATCCTAACTGTTGCTCCCTCACCATAAACCCCTGGAAAAGGGGTGGGAGATTAGAACTGTTTAGCTTTTGTGTTTTCTGTAATATTGTGACTTTTTCAGCAAAGATGGAATTATCCCCCACCAGCACTGGTCCGGCCAAAAAAACTAAATCACTGTAAAACTAATGGTAAAAAAAAGTAATAATTGACATTTTTCAATTAACATTTTAGGTGACCAAACTTTGTGTATTATTTGCAGGTGTAAACAAGGATAATATCAGAGCGGGATGTAAAAAGTGTGGCTATCGTAAGTAATCATTCATTTACATATAAATAATAGCATTATTCCAACCTTGACGGTTAATGTTGCAATATGTCAATATGCCATGTGGAAGAGTTGTTGTTCTTTATTCATAGTACACATGTAAAACAAACATAAAGGATGTTCCTGCCAGTCTACAGTAACAGCCTTTCTTGGAAAAGATTGTATTCCCTTGTTTGCAAACAAGCTACAAAACAAGCCATTTCCAAACCCAAAACTAGTTTATGAAGTCTTTTATTCATGGTAAACCAGTGGTTCAACTCATGTACTGCACTTTCCATCATATTGCGGTAAGTCTCTTTGGTAATAGCTGTGTGGGGTAAGGAGTGCAGACCACTTAGAGAATAATCCCTTACGTTTGCATAAAATACATGGACAACCTGAAACAAGTTGTCGTCAGTGCCTGTCCTTACCAATGTAAATCTGCATACATACTACAGAATAAAATGTGAGGAATTTGTCCATATTTTGGCCAAAGCATGTAAGCTTAATAACCACTTCATTTTCTGTCTGTTCCCTACACCTATGTACTAGAAATCACTGAGTGCTATTATTTCATATACTCTTGCTTCAGAGGCTAATACGTGACAAAAATGTTGTTTTATCATTTACACCTAAATAATACTGTTTATATCAGCTAGTTGGCAGCTAAGGTAACCCTGAGCGACGTTTGCCAGCAGAGGATGGAAGAAATATGCCAGTTCCCTTTGTGTTTCGTGCAGACTATTATAATCACGGCAGTCATAGAAAAAGATTAATCATTCGAGAAATGTCATTGTGTGGTTCCAATATGAAAAATAATTACTTGCCTTTATAGTTGTATGAAAGGCAGATTTAATTAAAGGAAATACAGTTCTTAATAATTATAGTTATTATTTGACATCACAAACTCACAGTACAATCACAATACTAGATAAGAAATCTGGACAAAATTGATACCATGTGTTGTCACTTTATTAACACCATTTCAGAGCTTGTAATTTTTTATCCTCTCTGAGAGGGGCTTTTGTTGTCTTTTACTTTCTGAGAGGATAACGTAACAAACATTTCATCAAACTTTAAATGCAGCTATGCCATTTTGCTGCACTGTTAAACTATTTTTCTGTCTGCCTCCCTTCTAGCTGGCCACCTGACATTTGAGTGCAGAAACTTTCTTCGAGTGGACCCGCAGAGGGACATTGTGTTAGATGTGAGTAGCACTAGCAGTGAAGATACCGATGAAGAAATTGAGGTTCTAAATAAAGCTCCAGTTTCTGCAGAAACAAAAAGTAAGTCAAGTTATCATTGTTACGATGCACACTTACCCTTGAGTATTTTACTGTGTATGAGCCGTTTGACAGCTGCACTTTGTAAATTTTCCCTTGGTTATTTTGAAAGTGCCATATTTAATTGTGTGTATTAAGCTCTTAAAGGACAGCCAAGGGAGCAGAGTTACTTTACATGTAAAATGTATATACCAAACATACAAAAATATCTACACATTCTGAGAGGCTACTGAAAATCCATACATGGTCAAACTTCTAGTAGTCTTTTAGTTACTGTATGTACTCCACCGTACCAGATATAATCTACAAGTATAATAAGTGTATAATAAAATGTTGACTTACTGCTGCTGCTTTATGGCATCTATTTCAGGTATATATATATTATAAGCAGCTGAAGCCACCAGGGGCTGCTTGGTGCGTGTTTTTTTCCCAGGCTTCATAGTGTCTCTGCCACGTCTATGTAATGCTCTGGTTCTCATTGGTCCCTCCTACATTTAAACCTTCCATAACCATTTCAAAGTGGTAAAATATTCCCCACCTTGGTTGGTAATGAATCTTAAGAGAAGATATTGAAAGTAATGAGGGGGGAAATGTTGAAGCAAAAACTAAAAGGGGTAAAAAAAGGAGGTAAGTAACAGTGTTTGTGCAAACCTATGAAATAGTCCAGGGTTACAGTATTGGAAAGTATAACCTATCCAGCATGGCATAATAAGACTGGTGCAAAAGTTTATTATAGGTTGTAATTAGTACATTGTAGCCCCTAGCAATGGATGCTAAGAAATATAATTTTGGATTGTATAGGGGAACCACTCAGGAGCTGTTGGATATTCCCAGAATCCTGTATAAGCTTTTACAACAGATAATGTAGAATACTTGTTCACATATAGCAACTGCCTTTTCTGTCGAGATGGATAGTACTCGGATGCTACCAGGACTTACACTCGGAGTAGTAAGAGCGAATAGGAGGCTGGAGTGCTATACAGGGTGAGAAGCAACCAGAGCCAGGCCAGGAGTCAAGAGGTCAAAAGCAAACAGGGGGAGTCTCGATTTAGGCCGGGCTGGCAGTGAACATGGTTAGTCCAGGTAACAGAGCCAAAGGATTTAGGGCAGGCAGCAAATGAGCATGATCCATATAACAAGCCAAAAGGTCAGGTAACCGGATTTTCGAACAGAAGAATGCAAATTCAGAGCAGGCACAGCAATTACAAGGCAAAGGATGCTGTAACCGTCAGAGAAGCTAAGCCCTTACTGCCTTTTAAATATTGAAGGACCAATAAGAAGGGGGAACGAGGAGCAATTATGTGATTGCAGTCTGTCGTGTGCCCTGGTTGCCTGTCAAACAGCCATGGCGGAAGTTGCAGAGGCGTCCAAGTTGTCAGGGCAACAGCAGGAATGTGAAGAAGATTAGCATTCCAGCTGACTAGGCCACAGCCTGGACCAAACCATGGTAACCTCAGGTAGGGCACTAGCAGTTAGCGGGCCGGCTCGCGACAAGAGTAAACGCTTATATCACTCAATACTTTATAAACATTTTTGTACTTGTATCTTGGTGATTGTAGGAAACATGAGAAAAAGCGAGGCACCCAGCCAGTACATACAGAAAATAAAAATTAATTTATTATATAATATCTAACAAGAGACCTCATAACCAGAAATTACCCTTAAACAAAGGAAAATAGCCAAATACTTAGAAAAATATAATATCCAAAATATCTCGTAAGAGCTTGATCAGCCTTGCCAGAACTGGACAAGGCCATTTTATCTTTCCCTTCTGGCAAAAGTCTAGGACCCGACTTCACCATCTCCAATTACAAAGGAATCGAACACATCTCCAAGGCTTTAATGAGATTTCTAAAGAGTCAGAGGGGAAGGACCACTGTTGGTGCTCCAACTACAGGCAAATCTCCCTGTTTAAATGTAGACTTGAAGCTCTTCGCCCGTACTCTTAAGTGTGCTCCCAGATTTAGTCCATAATGACTAGGTAGGGTTTGTCCTGAGATGAGAAGCCAGATACATCACTAATAAGATAATTGATCTAATTCATATGGCCTAGAGCTTTAAGACTCCTACACTATGTTTAACTGATCGCGAAAAGGCTTTTGACAGGGTGGATTGGCACTTCATGACGGAATCCCTGTAGCATATGGGACGGGTACTAAATACAATTGAGGTCAATAGAGGACCAAGTCTTGGGAACCCCAGTGAATATTGTACCCTGGTTATCTAAGATTCCTGGTCCCCACCACCACCACCATATAGCGATCGGGACCACTCTCCACTGATGGACAGAGTTAAGAACCCAGAAATGTATCTCTTCTCAGCTGTTATCCCCTAACCCTTGTTACAGAACCTTGACTTTGCACTAGGAATACGTTCACTTGCACTTAAAATATGGTCTAGAGAGTGGTGCTTTGCAGTGGCCATCTATTGGATGTCAATGAAACTTGTTGTTTTCTGTCCCTACAGCAGAGGCTGACTTTCTGAGTATTGGTCTTGCTTACAAATTAGGTATTTCCTCCATATGTTAAGTGCTAACATACCATCTCCACAGCCTATAGACTAGCCATCAAAATCTTGTACGAGCTGTTACTGAGCTATTCTAGACTTTGGGAAAGGGATATGAGGGGTTGGATGGAGGAAAAGCAATGGCCTAAAATTTTGCAGTGCACATTGGCTGTTTCCACTAACCTCTACAGATGGCTTAGCCAGCTGCAAAAAAATATATCAAAGTGTCTCTGGGTTGTGTTGGAGGTTTGGCGCAGAGGATGTCTCCCCACTTCATGTATGGTGAGAATCCACCAAAATATGAAGTTTTTTGGGCAAAGTCAGGCAGTATGCAGCAGAAGGATTGCCCCAGACAGCGCTGAATTCTGAATGCTATGACCAAAAAGGAGGGAAACGGTTGTGACAGTAATTTCTATCCTTTTGGAAGTAGATAAAGGTAAGCGTACACCCATTATGGTGGATGTCCGCTCTGCTTTGTGTGTATAGTAACTATATTTTACATATGGTGCTGCTCTGCTCCAAAAACAGATCACTGTGGTTATATGTAAGTTGGAACATAGAGCACATTATGATCACCCACACACAAATCTGTGGAATGGGATTTCTGTAAGCTAGAAAAAGTCTTTCCTTGGCCCTATAGTCAAGAAATTTAACAATAACAGGCCTTGGTTTATCATTCTTCCCCTCTGTCTCCTAGCCCTAGCTGATCTACATCTATTTGAGGAGTGTCAGTTTGATGGTGTATACCAAGGGCTATAGGCATGTGTGTACAAAGTTTAAAATAGTGGATTGAATTAATCTTGCTTGCGAGTCTAGTATCTTGCAAAATGTGGATGGTGGTCCCTGTAAATTGCTCTATGGTGGCTAGGAAGGGGGAGGGGGCAGATTTACCAGAGTTTATTTTGAACTTGCCTATTTTAATAGCATAAGTGTGCATGTTTAATTGTAGGATTTGTGGATATACTTGTCCATACCCTGAGAATCCCTCCTTTTGTGTCCATTTCCCATCGCTATCTGGAGCGGTATTTTCCTCATGCTTGTTGTCTGTCTTGTCGAAGTCAGCAAATTGGATAAAGTCATTTCAATTAAAGTTGAGCAAACTTGGTCGTCTTTGTCTGAAAAGATGCGTACGGTACGCTACGGCGTACGAGGGCACGCTACGGCCTGAAAGGGCGTACGCATCCACTACACGTGGCAGCAACAGTAATTGGTCTTGGTCTTTTACCATACATTCGCACAAACACGCATACTAATAAAATGATACACATTAATGGTAGTTGCAACACATAGTCAGTTATGTCGAAATATAGTAGTATTTATATGTTATATTAGAGTTACATGCATATTAGTGAAATACACGGAACAGGTTGAAGGAATCATATCATGAGTGGTATCATAATAAACCTCTTTACATATCCTACTGTTTGGTTCACTCTGCGAGGGAATCGCAGAGTGCATACACAAGTTGTGAATGATAGGGAATTATGAACTACTTAAGACTAAGGAATGTTGGCGGGAAGAGCCGAGCATACCCCCTGGAGAGGTGACCCCCTCCTTTGGATTCCTTAGGATGAACTAGCCAATGATTGACAACCCCTTGGACCTTCCTGAGACCTGGACCAATAGATGCAAGCTATACCACCTTCATTGTATTACTGTATTTCTGTGTGTATATAAGCAGCAGCTTCACATCTAGTGTTCAGACATCTTGTCCCCAGACTTCAGGATTGAATGACTGCTCACTGGATCCAGAGCGCCTGCGATAAGTAACGGCTGTATTTATTATCACTTCGCTTGAGCATATTATTCTACTATTTGCGAATAAATCTTTGTGCGTTGGAAACACAAATCGAGGTTCGACAATCGTTATTGGTTAGCGACAATACGCACATAACAGTCTATACTGCTAGCCATATTTCTCTTGTTCTACCTCCCTGTCACGTCTCTCTCTCGACCTCCTCCATGTGACCTGTTCTCTGTTACCCCTATATTGTTGTATATGGTACTTTTCCAGTTATTCTTTATGTATTGCCAATCATGTCATGTTATATTGTTATTTTATGTTATGTCATGCCACTTGTCTTGTTTACACATTTCATCCTACCTACTCTTGTGGCGCCATAAAAATAGATCATAATAATTCCCAATTTAGGGGTTAGATTCACCAGCTTATTGTAGTACAGTTATGGGTATAAACAGTTCTGTATAGAATACATTTAGATAAATGCCAAATAATTGGATTATTTCTATAGAAATTCTAATGTTGGTCTTGGAGAAAAGAAACTCCTATAGGGTGCATTAAAGAAACCCGTAATAAGGACAAATATAGAAAACTAGACTTCGGAAAATACAATGAAAATGGTATCACCCAGAGATATAGGAAAGTACCAAGAAATGGGAGGGTTGGATATCTTTGTGATCACCGCCACAATAAAGCAGACTATATAGGTTAGTCCTGAAATGGAGGATATATGAAGGTAAATAACAGAACTTTATATGATGATAGCGCTGTAGGTAATATGATCTTCAGTGCTGCAAAAAAGGAACTTAGGAGAATGATGGAGCAGCAGTAAACTTAGTCCTGGGTAGCCAGAGATGGTCAGAGACTCGCATGAGACATCCCACAAGTATGGATCTTGAAGCCAGAAGCCTGTTTAACAATAACAAATTGCATTTGCAAGCACTTTAGTCAGTTGATCTGGGAATTATGCATGGCTCTGACAAGCAAGTAGGATCTATGTGAAAATGCCCTGCTCCTGGTCAGGATATGAGGTAGTGCTTAGGATGAGTCACGGAATCGGCCTGCTTTAGAACCAAATCCAATAGGTGCACAGAAGCCATTGTGTCTCTTGGGCTCTGTTCATCAAGGCAGGAAACTGAACAATTTAAAAAAGACTTTACTTGCAGCTGTCCCTTTAAAACTAGGCAGTTCGTAGAGCCAGTAAAGGCTGATAAAGTGGTCAGAGGGAAGAAATTAGTGACAGGGAACTCTCGTTAAAATGCGGACATGTGCTCAAGTGCCCACTAAGATGCCAAGGGTGTGTTGTTTAACTTAAGAAGTTTAGAACTACCAAATCCACTAACCTGGAGATGCTGAGTGTCAGGAACAGAAGTACAATGATGCAGTCTCAACTTTTGTGGCCGGAGAAAAGACACTATGGAATCAGAAAAATATCGTTTTTGTCCCTCTGAAAGTAGACGCACTTAGAATTAAAAATCCTAGAATCTGGACTGGGGGAGTATAAAATAAATCGGATTTTGCCGCAGCCGACGTGAACAAAGATCTGATTGTTAATTATTCTGGAGCTCACACAACAGAGAAAACTTCTGTAGCTGATTTTGCATATCTGGCTATAAGACGCATACAAAACCTGAAATGGACTATATAGAGTAGCAAATAAGCTACTCTATGTACTTGGATACTTGGCTGGCACTTCGTAAAAATCATTAGTTGAGATGAAAATGTGTAACGGAAGTAACGTCATGCACTCTATCCATTTGTACTAGATGTGTTGAGCCCATGTTCTGCCTGTGAAGTTTGTTTTATCCTCCTGCATCGGTGACCCAAGCCAACTCATCACCTTGCGCTATCGGCTCATTCACCTCCAGAGCATTCAGTGGAGATTCCTATTTTGTTTCCCAGTCATTTACTACTAGAGATTCAAGGCATTATTTTCTATCCCTAACCTTACCTTTAGTGGAAGGAGGCCCTGCGCACCCATACTAAGACGACTCCTTGGTTCTTGCTGCCTCCATTTAACTTCTTCCACCTGCTCTACCTGGAGAAGGGCAACATAAGAGTTATTAAAAGGTTAGGCACTAGCAGTATTTTGATAGGTGCAATGACTAACTAGCTTATGATATTTGTTCTGCACTACATAATACATTATATGTCTGTCTGATAGCTGATATTACATTACACTGTAACTATCTGATCAGAGGAAAGTATAAAACCACAATATACAGTTTCTGTGCACCTGTCTGCTTGTATTGCTTTTATTATATAAGAGCAGGTTTTGCTGTAATAATTGTCAGTCTCTTCTTAATTGCCTGCTTGTTTACTTTGCAGTGTCAGACCATGTCATGTGAACAGATCATACACTATATGCTTTGTTTTTCTTGCATTTTAAGGGAACTGCATATTAAAACGCAACTGAATGTGTTCCCGTTGAGCAAACAATGGTTCATAAATCCTTGGTAGATGCTAAGTTTAAAATGTATTCCTCATTAAAATGAAGGAAGCATTTTTTATTGTGCGTATGAAGTTTATTTCTGTGGAGCTACATAATTTAGTCAGGACTTTTTAATGTGTAAATGAATCACTCCGGCTAGGATACCTGCTTTGTGCTTGTACTGCATCATATTTGTAAACTTATTGAACTGGACATTTCCTCATCCATGACTTTCCACTTGCCTTAGATTGTAAGCTTGTGTCAGGGTCCTCTTTCCTTCTGTGTCTGCCAGTCTACATAAACTACCTCTGATAAGCTCTATGAATGCAGCATTCAAATTGTATTAGTGCTCATGTAACAGCAACACAGGGCTTATACTGCCTCCTTTATACAGACAAATAGTGCGTAAGTGATGATTTACTAGAGCTAAACTATGGAGATACACAAAAGGACCTGGGTAGTACTAGTCTAAGAATGGACAGAAGCATAATGTGCATATCATTCTGTCTAATTCTAATGCTGGTGCAGATAATGACCCTATCCAAATAGAATTTGCAGTTCATTTGATTAAAAAACTATTAATTATGCTTTAATTTAGCTCACATTTGTAGCAGCTGCTTTACAAGTGTTTTATTTTCAATGCTAATTTCCTTTGAACAACTGCCCCATTTTTCTTATTGCCTTTTGATAAATTGTTCTTTTAAAACATGGATCTGCCAGTTTCCAAACTCTGAAAATATTCAATATGGTTCTTAATCTAAATTAGTGTTGTAGTGATAATTATATCTTTGTTGTATTGCTGACTATTGTTTAGTTTCATTAGCTTTCCTAATGGAAATAAGCTTCAATAGTTAAAAGACACATTGACTGTTTACATCCCTCACGTTGTTCTGAGGTCCTGTTTACCTCCTTAGCAGTAAACACATGCATGATTACTGCAATTATGAGGGATCCAGAAAATATTAATTATAAGCTGTTGGAAACCCACCTTCTAGATATCTACATGTGAGAATATACAAAAGAGCAGAAGAACAAGAACAAAAACGCAGGTTGGGTCCCAATTGTAAAGCGCTACGGAATCTGCTGGTGCTATATAAATAAATGATGATGGGTCTTTGAAAATTGGTGTAATTTCCGCCTATTGAAAAAATGTAGTCCATCTAGACCAAACACCTGTGAATTTAGAGCAATTATTTCTATAGATGTGAATACTCATGATCAACCTGGTCCCAATTGTCCAGTAGACTGAGCTGACTGGGCTGCAGCATAGAGTGCCCCTTCAAACTTTACCCTCAATAGTGCTTGCTCATGCCTCCGTTGTACTATACAGTTCTGATTTTATTGAAATCGAAATGAGTGACAAAGATTGCCATGACCCTTTTACAAAGCCAAGTGGAGCTGAGTTTTGAAAACATGGGAACATAACATTAGAGTTGGTGAGAGGGGGAGGAGTGAAGGAAGCCGGATTTAAAATTAAGGAAGTGTTTTTTTACCTACCTTGTATTAAGCTGGCATGGAAAGAGAGAGGGATCTCTACAAGCGTATTCACCATGGGTGGCCTGAACCATTAATCAGGCCCAGTCATTAACTGTCTCATTTACTAAATGTAACCTATTCTTGTAACTGAGGGTCTAGGGAAGCCATCCAGGTTTTAAGAATGCTGACTTTGTTCAAGATTTAAATTGCCTCAACACTATACCAAAAAAAGTAGACAATGTTAACCCAAGAATAGCTATTTTATCGGACTTCTGAAAAATATAAATTCCAGTGCTACTTATACAATTATTAGTTTATTGTGCAAACTGTTATCATGGGGACTACCTAACTATAGACAAATATGAACAATCTGAAATGCACAATAGATCTTAAAATTAGGAAGAGCCAACCTGCCAGATTTCCTAGGTCTACACAAGCTTTTATTCGGTATTGAAGTCATACATTTTAAAATAAATTAGGATCAAGGTGCCCAGCTTCATGCGACTCACACTCCAAACACAATTCAAAAAGTAAAATAACCATTAATATACAGGAGCTCTGTAGTTGAATATAACTATCACTAATCCTAACCTAAAACAAATAATCCCAACCCCCTTCTCCCATCCCTTGTATATCCAACCCCAATTAATATATACCTGCGCTCCCACATAACTTCATTTTAAACAATAAAATAACAAAAACCTAAAAAGATTTGAGCAAATTTACTTTAAATGGCCATGGTCCATCCACTGCATTAAATTGCATTCCTGTATCTTAAAGTAGTAATATTTATTAGATGTAATATATTGCTAATACTTCCAACTAAGACTTCAGTATAGGAAGTTGATGTGGTCTTGATTTTCTTGTAGGAGACCATTGTAAATGGCTACCTCAAAATTACTGACCTAAGAGTAAATATGTGGTGGTCATACTGTGTCATGGAAACCCTTTCAACTTGCATTACTCCACCTGTGATGCACAGTTTTACACCAAATACCATGGTGAGTTGTACTCCCCCTAGAGCGAGTTCCAAACGCTGGTAACAATTCACACAGTGACAGTTGCTGTCACTGATTGGTTGAAATACTTTGGAAGAGTTAGCCTGTAACCAGAGTTTACCAGTAAGAGAATGGTAACGCCTATAAGCAGAGCTAGACAAATCACAATCATTGAAACATAGAATTTATTGTCAGAAAAGAACCTACAGGCCCATACACACTACCCCCTTTTGTGTGTCTTTTTTTCAGTGTCTGAATTCTTTATAATTTTGTTTAATTTCAACACTGTTCCTTCCCGCACAAAAGCAAAGGAAAACTGTGCTAGACTGATTTATGGACCCGCCTATGCAACCTTCTTTCTTGTCCATAGCAACCTTTTTTGTTACTTTCACTTGGAACCCATTAGAACTTATCCCCAGCATGTCTAGCTACTAGACACAGTGTTCTGTGCTATCACTGCAACCTAGCAGACCAGAAACCGTGCAGTCCTCATAACCTGAGTTTCAGTGTATCGGGTAAATTCAATTCCCCCAAAGTACTACAGTGCTAAAACTATTACCGCTATTATGGTAATTTTAACCCGGCTTTCGGCTCGCAGCTCAGGGAGCTAACGGTAATTATGCGCACTATTAATAACGGTAATAATGCGCAGGCCGCGTTACTTTTAACAGTAATGCGGCCAATTGAATTCCCCCCTAAGAGTGTTGATTTTGCCCTAGTGATATCACATAGTTCCATGGTGAAAATAAAAAATAAATAAAAGACAAAACTTTCAGCCTTTCAAAAATTCTTACTTTGTTGGTCCAGAGGAAGATCAAACAAAGTTCTCTTGTGACCTTCTTACAGTAGGGTACTCCATATTTTCATCTGCATCTACCTGGCTCTGTGTTGTGCTACTTGGCTTTCTGTCAACTAGTACCCCAAGTTCCGTTCCATCTCTGTTTTCGCCAGTTGCATTTGATTTAATGAGAAAATCACACAGTTATTACCATGGCCTGGGTGCATAACCCTGCATGTATTTACATTACATGTCATCTGCCATTTCATGGTTCAATTTGCCATATTATCTCAATCTGTCACTGTTCTGTGTTAATAATCCTACATAGTTTATGGTTATCTGCAAATATGGACACCTTACTGTTTCAGCTATCTACTAGGATATTAATAAAAAAAAAAGATTGAAAATGGTAGAGCCCAATACTAATCCCTAGACAACTCCATTTATATGTTTAGTCCAGCCTGCTCCATTTAGAGCTATCCTTTACCTTCTATCCTTCAAACAGTTCTGTACTGTCACAATCTGCTTCCGGCTGCACTCCAGCATCTTCCATAGGGATGCTGCTTGCCTCCTGCAGCTCCTGTCTGCGAAGAACTATGTTTGGACTTTGCCAGTTTATGAATCTGGCCCACACTACCTCTCTACCACCAGAGGTGCTGCTGTCTTACCATTACATTCTACCTCACTAGCAGGAGTTACCTTCTTCCCTAATCAGCACCCATACCTGTTTCACTGCCTTTATAAGACTGCCTCTCCCAGTAACCTGTGGCAGTTCATTGTTGTCTGCTGCTGGTTCTCCAGAATATCCTGTGTCCTGTTCCAGTCTGGCATCCTTGTATTGACCCCTGCGTGTTCCTCGGTTTTGCTGCTTATCTTCTAACCCAGACCCTGGCTCCATTTTTGACTACCCTCTTTCCCTGGTACCATTGTGGCTCTCCTGGCTTTTGACCCTTTGGCTTGTTTGACCCTTCTCTACTCTGTTTACCCTGACACCTACGGAACGATCCAGTGTCTTGTGCCTCTTGGCAAAACCTTGAGTCTTGATAACCATGGTTTATCCAGTACCTCATGCCTCCAGAGTAAACCAGGTATCCTGCCATTCGTGGTATATCTGTGCCTTCAGCCTTTTCTACTTCTCCAGCCTCTGAACTAGGTCCGGTACCCGAATACTCTGTACTGCCTCTACGAACTGTGGTACCATTTGTGGCTTCCTGAGTTATTCAAGCTATAATTGCCAGTCCTGCTGTTTGTAGCTGCTGCCTTGAACTGTGTTGCCGTTTATCATTACTGCACCATTCTTTGCTGTGAATCTCTGTCTAATAAAGACACTTTTTTTTACACTAGTAATATCTCTGGAGTTCATGCTAGGAATCCTGATATGTACCAATCATCATCATTTATTTA